>NW_004754898.1:210939-215023 GCF_000188695.1 Salpingoeca rosetta | reverse complement strand
AAACGGTCGTGCAGACCGCAATGAAAGTTGGAGGCAACACACACACACACACACACACACACACACACACACACACACACACACACACACACACACACACACACACACACAAACACACTGGACGCGCACCTTTGTCGGCCTCCTTTGGCGCAACAGTTGGGTCGTCCAGCTCCATCTTCGCGTGTCGTCTGTCGTGAACTGTCACCACACAAAAAAAGAATACACAAAAAACAATGGCCAGCAGAATTGACCAATGAGAACACACCTGTTATCGCTACCCGGACTGAATTCAGTTCATGTGTGAATTATGTGTGTTTTGCGTAACATTTCCGTGTTGCCGCAAGCAACCGGAATCAAGTGTTTGGCGCAACGAACCCAAGCAGCGTGTCGTGCTGTGTCGTGCTGCGCCGTGCTGTCCCGTTTGCCACCGGAGCCACGCGTGCTGCTCTCCGCGTCCCCCCCTCTTCTCTCTTCGCTTGCTTTTTGCACGCACGCACGAGCTGACTGGCGGTTGTGTGTGTCCTGGAGAGAGCGGGAGTTGCAGCAGCAACACAGCACAGGAATAAAAGCGCACAGCAGCACAGAATCACAGCTGTGGCCATTCACTCATTTCCCCTTCCTTCTTGTGCTCCTCGATTCCTCCCCACTCGAGTGGAGAACAAGCTCAAGAAGGCACGCACACGCCACTCAGCAAGCGCAGCGACAAAAGATGATGGGCTTGGGCCGTGTACTGCGATGGCTTCGCCGAAGCTCAGAGTAAGTCCAGAGCGGGTGAGAGAGAGAGAGAGAACAAGAACATCAGGACATCAGGACAAGAAAAGAAACGCTGCGTGCGGGCACACAACAGACTTTCATGCATGTGCTCCCATTTCTCCACCTCTCGCCGCCGCTGCTGCTGCTGCTGCTGATGCCATAGCTCATGATCGCTGCTTACTTTTTGTTTACATGTTTGCAGTGCGGTGCATCAGATGGAGGAAGGCGGCGAGGGCGGCGCGCGGTTTTCTCGCAGCACGTCTCGCCGACACCTCAACGGCAATGGCAGACCCACGGCCATGTCCGTCTTTGAAACCTCAAGACGCAACTCCTTCTCGGGCGTCTCCACAGCAAGCTTCGAGGTGCGCGCATGTGGTGGACTGTGTTAGTGTTGGTTTGTAGCATGTGTGTGTGTGTGGGTGCGTGTGTGTGTGTGTGTGGGTGTGTGGGTGGCTGACATGCTGTGGCTGCTTGTTTCACGAGTCAGTCAACCGGACACGTGCACGCACGCGAACGCATATGTGCACGCACATGCGCATGTGTACGTGCACATACCTGTGTTGATGACACTGGGCTCACATGATTGTTCCATGTCGCGCGACAGTTTGTGGAGCCTGGTGCGGTGGCGTCCCCAACACAGAACGAACCATCGACCTCGCCTGCGCCCACCGAATTTGTAGTTGGCGACAAGCCCGTCTTCACAGGTGTGTATGTGTGTGCGTGTGTTGGTTTGTGTGTATGTGTGTATTGTGTGTGCGTGTGTGCGTGTGTTCCGGTGCGTTGTGACCCTGCGTTGCCTCCTCCGAGCACACAACTCAACACACACATACACACACACAACTCAACACATACTCATAACCACACACACACACAACACAAACACCACACCACATCGCAATAGGCGGCACAGCGGATGCGTGGATGATGTACTGATCACGCTCCGTCGCCCTCGCGTCGTCGCATCGTCGCTGCCAGCGTTTATCTCTTAGCTCTTTCTTCTTAACTGGAACCAGCGTCCCTGTCGCCCCACACAGAGACGGCCAACCAACACCCCCCCCGCCCCGTTTAATCGCCCAACCATGACTTCTCTTTTCCCGCCCCTCTCTTCCCCCCCCCTTCTCTCCCTCCCTCCCTCCTTTCCCCTCTCGCTTCCCCTCCCTCCCTCCTGTATCCCTACCTGATGGCTGCATGCACGCCCTCCAAACACACACGCACACGCACACACGCGCGTGTTTGTGTTGATGTTCGCCTGTTCACACAAACCGAAGTTGCTCTTTCGTTTCCCACCCACCGCCACCACCGCCCTTACCACTGGCTCTCCGTCGAGAGTGTGTCGCCTTTTCCGTACTTTCGTTGCTCCCTTCCCCTTGTTGTTCGTTCAACACACGATACGCGACGCAGTGTGGTCTTGGCTGTTGTTCTCCATGCGACTTGACGTTCAATGCATGATATGGTGGTGGCGGGCTGGGCTGCCAGTTCCGCGTGGCATTTGCTCTGTAGGTTGCTTCTCTCTCTCTCTCTCTCTCTCTCTCTCGCTCCTCTTGCTCGAGCACTTTCTCTTTCCTAATACACAACCTTCCCCCTCTCATCCAACACACACACAAACACTCGCGTGCGCTTGCTGGTGCATCAGCATCACACACTGACCACAGAAAGAACACAAACACGCAAAGAGGAAAGAAAACGGAAGGGAGAAAGGATGATGGTGATGAGCAACAAACTGCTGGTGGCGGTGTTGGCGTGCAGCTGCTCCTTGGCGTTCGCCTTCTACACAGCAGATCTGCACATCCCGCTCGAGGAATGGGACGCCGAGGAGGTGTGTGTGTGTGTGTCTGTGTGTGCCTGTGTGTGTCTGTCTGTGTGTGTGTGTGTGTTGTTTGTGGTTGTGTGTGTGTGTGTGTGCCTGTGTGTGTGTGCTGTTTGTGTGTGTGTGTCTGTGTCTGTGTGTCTGTCTGTCTGTCTGTCTGTCTGTCTGTCTGTCTGTCTGTCTGTCTGTACTCTGTCTGTGTGTCTGTGTGCCAGCATGTCCGTCTATCAGCCTGTTTGTCTGTACATGTCTTTGCGCTTTCTCCTGATGTGCCACTCCATCCCGTACCCTCGACATCTCACACCACAACCCATCCCCAACGCTGCACCCCCCCCCCTGCAACACAGGTGCAGCACTGGCTCGTGTCAATTGGGTTGTCGTCCATCGTGCCCACTGTCGCCAACCTCAGGGTCAACGGAGCATTGCTGAAGACATGGATGGACACGGGCGCGTACCCACGCGAGCTCGGGCTCTCCGATATCCAGACCATGAACCTTCAGCTGCACCTTGACTCGCTCGCACACGCATCTCGCGCGCAACAAGCAAAGTAGGCTGTCAGTGTTCGTGAGCGAGTGCATGTGAATGTGTGTGTGTGTGTGTGTGTGTGTGTGTCTGCAACGGCGTGGCCGCAGGTCTGTGTTAGTACATCAAGCTCCTCTACTGCTGCGTCTCTCAAACTGCTGCGTCTCTCATACTGCTTCAAGTGTCTCTCTTTGAATGCTCATACATCTCCACCACCTCTTCTTCTTCCTCTTCCCCATTGAAGGCCATCTGCAAGCAACGGCTGGCCGTACCTGCACCCTTGCCAATTCCGTGGGTACAGTCATGCCGTGCGCGCGCGTGTGTGTGTGCGTGTGCGTGTGCGTGTGCATGTGCGTGTGCGCGTGTGTGTGTGTGTGTGTGTGTGTGTGTGTGTGTGTGTGTGTGTGTGTAGCGTCGAAAGGCTGACATGTGTGCAAACCGCAGTAGCGTACCCATGCGATTGAGGCAAGCAAAGGGAGGAAAACAGGACGTTGACATACGGGCGCGCCGGCACATTCATGCGCACGCACGCTGCCATATTGACAACAGATGCGCACGCACGTACCCAGAGATCAAAGGTCGCGTATTCAAAGAGGATCCATATCTGCTTCGGGTCCACGGTGGGGCGAAGGAACGTGTCCTTGATCATGATGATGTTCTTGTGCTTCAGCTCACGTAGCAACTGTAACATGGAGTGGTTGGCGAAGGGGGGGGTGATGAACAGGAAGAGAATGATGAAGGGCGAGAGGGTGGGACGAGAGTGGCATCATGCCGTGGCGCAGTCGGCACCCACCTGAACACACACACGCACACATGCACACACGCACACACACATGTACGCACACATGCACACACACACACACACACACACATAGACACACACACACACATAGACACGCACCGAGAACTCGCGGAGTGCGGGGACGGAGACGTCGAGGTTCTTGGTTGTTGGCGCCTGCATCGCCTTCAGTGCGTACCAGCGCTGCGGGTCGCGATCACTGT
>NW_004754898.1:197036-210839 GCF_000188695.1 Salpingoeca rosetta | reverse complement strand
CATGTGCGTGTGCGCGCGCGCGTGTGTGTGTGTGTGCGTGTGTGTGTGTGTGTGTGTGTGTGTGTGTGTGTGTGTGTGTGTGTGTGTGTGTGTGTGTGTGTGTGTGTGTGTGTGTGTGTGTGTGTGTGTGATTGCGAGTGACGTGCGCAGATGCATGCGTCAACCCCCCCCCCCTTCCCACTGACACACTGACACACACACACTGACACACACGCAAACATACACACACACGCACACACATCCACCCCTCCCCCGCGCCCACCTCCTTCCTCCACCCAACAATGGCAGTGTCATCGAGCGACTGCCTGCCTGGTTTTGGCATGCAGCAGATTGGCCTGCTGCTGCTTCCGCGCGTGACCGCGCTCATGTACGGCGTTGACGGTGTGCAGCTGAGGCACATGCCGTGGAAGTATCTCCTCACGTGGCTCGTCGCGCCCCACAACGCCTACTTTCACTATGGGCTCGAAGCATACGGCCTGTCCCTGGGAACCATCCTGACCCACACCCTCCGTGTCACGGCAGCCGCGTTTGGGCCTGTCATGGATGCTGCCATTGTGCAAGCTTGCCTTGGTCTCGCTGGTATCACCCTCTCCCGCACCAACTACCAATACATCTACAGAACGCTTCCGGTGCGCGTGTGTTTGTGCGTGTATCTGTGGCTGTGTGCGTGTGTGCCTGTGTGTGTGTGCCTGTGTGCGTGCGTGTGTACATGTGCGTGTACGTGTGCGTGCGTGTGTACATGTGCCTGTGTATCTGTGGCTGTGTCAATGACGGTGTCTGTGCCTGTGCCTGTGCCTGTGCCTGTGTACCCCCCCCCTTCACACACACACGCGCGCGCGTCTGGCACCTCTCTCCATTCCCTACCTTCCCTGCTTTCTCTGACTGCTCATCGTCGTCAACGACACCACCCCATCCACCTCCCTCTCCCTCCCATACTCTTACCTTCTCCCCACCCCCCACTGCAGATGATTGCGCATGCGCTCAGCCTTGCTGCGCTGTTTCTCGACTACTATAGCGGCTGGTACATCAGTAGCATGCGTCTTATGCTTGCGCTACGGGATGCGTACATCGTCGTGGGTCCGGCCATTGCTCACGGCACATGGCAGCTGCTGCAGCCCTTCCTGGCACAGTTCATGCCACAGCAGCAGCAGCAGCAGCAGCAACAGCAGTCCGCGGGCGACCAGCCCTCTCACGAGCACGCGCAGTAGCAAGACAAGGAAGGTGTGTTGTGTGTGTGTGTGTGTGCGCGCGTGCGTGTGTGTGTTGTGTGTGTGTGCGCGTGCGTGTGTTGTGTGTGTGTGTGTGTGTTGTGTGTGTGTGTGTGTGTGTGTATGTGTGTGTGTGTGTGTGTGTATGTGTGTCATGTGACTGTGCTTGTTTTGCTTGTTTTGCTTTTTGTGTGACATGAACATGTAACGTGCTTGTCCTCGTTCCTTGTGCATGCTCACACGGCCCCATCCACCCACCATGAACAAGTCTTCCTGCCGTGGCCTGCTGTGAACAATTCAGGAGCTTCAAGTACAGAATCGCTGTTTCCAACCATGTTATTGCAAAGTGGCGGGAAGACAAAGCGCTGCCTTGATGATTTTGAACAATTTCCTCCCCATGACGTCATCATCATAATAAACGCCTGGCCTAGTGGTAACGGTCGTGCTTGTGCGCAATGAAACTTGCAAGCAACACACACACACACACACACACACACACACACACACACACACACACACACACACACACACACACACACATGTACACACATGTACACACACATACACACACATACACACACACATATACACACACACGGCTGACCACAACAAGCCCGTGACCACCACCTCCTGCCACTCAGACAAAGAGACAACAGCAAAAATGGCGCCCCCTTCCCACTCCAACAACTCATATCACCGCATTCCACTCCCAGCAGCATACTCCCTCCGCGCCCCTTTCACTGTGCCGCAACTCATTTAAACCCACCCCAAGCTACCCCAGCAACCCGCGTGGTTGAGCTTCGCAGTTTCCCACTGGTGTGGCATTTCCCCTCCCCACTGTTCCCTCCCACAGCCTCACGCAGACAGCCACCGCACACTTGATCCCTCGAGGCACAGGCCGCCTCTCCTGCTATTCTGCAGTTCGCAACCTTCTCTCCCGTTGGCTCAGTTGGGTTCCATTCCACAGGTCCGTTTCTGATCCACCCACAGAAACACCACCCCTGCCCCCTCGCATGCACATGCTTGACCACCCGCAGCGCGGCCGTCGTGCACACATGCATTGGCTGCTCACTCTACATCTAAAACTCGGAACCTCCCACTCACTTTCACTTGCCAACACCACCGCTACACAAATGCATTCACCGCAACACCAATGCATTCACGCATGCGCTTCCTCACCTTCCCAACCAATCATCACCAACACGATACCCAAACACGCACACACACACATACATACACACACACACACTGTCTGTCTGTCTGTCTGTCTCCTCCTGCTCCCCTCTCTCTGCAGCGATATACATTGTTACCACCACGCCAAGACCCCCCTCCTCTCTCCCAACCACCACAAGAGCTTCCGAACCTCAGTCAACGGCAGTGTAACGGTTCACGTTCAACGGGCAACACCATGGACATCGGCATTCACCGCAAGCCCTCGGCGCAGGCACACGCGAACCCCTGCAGACCAGCACCAGCAACCGCAGCGCCACTAGCTTCCCCTGCGCCCAGCTGCCCGTCATCCTCGCCATCATCATCACGATCCCCGTCACCATCATCCACATCCACAACTGACACTTGCGCCGCATCCACACCAGCACGGAACCTGGAACGAACGTGCTCCGCAGCATCCATTGCGTCTTCCGCTCCCTGCCCACCCTCCAATACCACTTCACGATCTGTGTCCCCAGCTTCCGTTGTTTCCAACGCCTGCCTTTCGTCTGCTTCCCGGTCCACATCTCCGTTCCACACGCACCACGGCAACAGCACCAGGCACGACACCCACACCAGCAACCACAAGCACAGGCTGTCACTCGCCGCACCCTTTGCGCCCATTGCGGAAGGGTTTGAGCCAGAGCACGAGTCTGCAAGCAACCTCAGCACCATCAGCAACAGCTCCTCAAGTGTCGTCTCAGACCCCGACAGCACCAACACAGGCAGCAGCAGCAACAACAACAACAACAGCACCAAGTTTGCTCCCATTCGTGAGCGTGGCGACGACGGCAACCAGACAGGCTCTGCCCCACTCTCCTTTGCACTCCCCAAGCTCAGCTGCCCCACCCCGCTGCCTTCGGTGCCCACGACACCGACCCTGTTTCGCATCATGTCAGCACCACACCCTGGCGAGAGCTCCTTCAACATGCCAACAACATCCACGACAGCCGGAGGCGTGACAATGACTTCAGCAGCGCCAACCGCCCTCAGCCCACTGGCTTTCCTCTCCTCAGATGAGGTGTGTGCGTGTGTGTGTGCGGTCGTGTGTGTGTATGTGTGCGTGCGTGCGTGCGTGCATGCGTGTGTGCCTGATGTGTCGTGCTTTGCGCGTTTGGCGTTTTCAATTCATTCGACATGCACATGGCATGCGCCTTGCTCCCAAGCATGTGCTCACCATACGCACGTACTACTGCCACGTACGTAGGATCTCGCGTGGCTGATGCAGACCGATGACACGTTCTTGTTTCCACCGGCCGTGACGGGCACGCAGCCAGGAACTACGGGCAAGCTGCTGGCAAGCGTGGAGGGCGAAGATGAGGCCAATGACCTCACCCTGAGCAGCTCAAGCCTGGATCTCTTTACAGGCGCAACAACGTTGGAGTCATCGCATGGGCGAGAGCACCATATTCAGCAGCACAACCACCACCACCACAGCAGCAGCAACAGCAGCAACAGCAGCAACAGCAGTAACAGCATTAACGACCACAAACATGCGTACCGTCAGTACCAACAGCAGCAACAGCAGCAGTACCACAACGCAAAGCATCAGCAGCAAGGCCAGGGCTACATCACCTCGCAAAAGTCGGCCGACACCATTCAAGCCCTCGCTGCAGATTTGCAGGCGTCGGTGGGACAGCCTGCCCTGAACCCTTGCCACCGTCAGCGCCAGTACCAGCAGCACTACCAGCATCAGCAGCAGCACATGGAAACAGCGCACATGTATCATGCTCACACCGACAATGGGGTGGGTCATAATAGCACCACTGCGTCACACGCCCACCAGCCCCATTTCCCCACACACAGCACCGAACCATCGGCGCCAGCAGCAGCAGCAGCAGCGGCAACAACAGCAACAACGGCAGCAGCAATGGACCACCCATATGAGCAAGCCCACACGCTACATGCAGGCCCCGTGCGCATGGCCTCACCTCTGCCAGCACCGTCAGCTCTGCTCGATCAGGCACCGCTTACGGATGCAGACTGGAGCTTTCTGCAGTCGAGCGTGTTTGACGACCTGCTCGCAACGCCGCCAGAGGGTGGCAACGGCAGCAACAGCGGCAGCGGCAACCAGCACCACAACGTCACCGGTGCAGATGGTGTACTGCCTCTCCCAATGTCGTTCCAACAACAACAGCAGCAGCACGACGCAGAAGCGTCGCATGCGCAAAACAGCACCGCCAATGGTTCTCGCTCACAGACAATCGCAGCAGCAGGCAGCACGAACAAGGGCACTGGCTCATCACCGTCATCATCATCATCATCATCATCATCATCGCGGCGCTCTCCAAGTAGGGGAGGGCGGCGTGCAAAGGCAGCACACGGTCGTCGCACCGCCAGCCCAAAGTCACAACACAAGCAGCACAGGCAGAAGCGAAACGCGCAGACTGTAGCTGGCAGCAGTGACAGGTGTCACGATGATGGAGAGCAGCCATGGCAGAAGAGGAGCAAGTACAGCACAAGCAGTTCCGCTGAGGGTGATGCTGCCATGGTAGATGATGATGGCTGCACCCGTCCCTCGCTCGATGACATGCAAGTGACGCCGGAGGAGAGGCAGCTCATCGCCAAGCTGCGCAGGAACGCACTGTGCGTGGTGTGCCAGGACAAGGCCAAGCAAGACAAGGACTACTGCAAGTCATGCTACGGCATGGTGTACAAGCACGCGCGAACCATGGTGGCCAAGGTGTGTTGAGATGGTGCATGTGGTGTTTTGTTTGTGGTGTGCATGGTTGTTTACTGTGCGTGTTTGCCATGCGATTGAATGTGCGTTTGTCAATGCGTGCGTGTGTATGTGTGTGCTTGTAACTGGGTGCTTGTATGTGAGTTGTATGTGCTTGTGCGTGTATGACGTGAGAATGTGCTGTCGTTTGTGTGTGTGTGTGTGTGTGTGTGTGTGTGTGTGTGTGTGTGTGTGTGTGTGTGTGTGTGTGTGTGTGTCGTTGTGTGTGTGTGTGCGCGCGCGTGTGTGTGTGCGTGTGTGTGTGTGTGTGTGGCACATTATGCAGCAGCTGCCATGTTGATGACACAAGTCCACCACGCTCACACCCACATTGCATCAACCTGGCACAACCTACACTCCGTCCGTTCCCACTTGTCTCCAAATGCAATCAGGAGTTGCGCCGCGGGATCAACTTTGCCGACTTTTCATCGCCGCAGGGCGTGGCCGCACACC
The DNA here is from genome assembly GCF_000188695.1 of Salpingoeca rosetta. Classification (NCBI taxonomy): domain Eukaryota; class Choanoflagellata; order Craspedida; family Salpingoecidae; genus Salpingoeca; species Salpingoeca rosetta. The sequence goes on along the minus strand of NW_004754898.1, from coordinate 205,250 downwards.
TGCTTGCCCTGACCAAGACCACCAAGTTCAAGGGCTGCAGGTGCAGTGGGGAGTGCCCGCGAAGCGCCTTTCACAAGTCTGTGCACAAGAAATGCACAAAGTGTCGTCTTCTCGCCTGCTTCCGCCTCCTTCCCGGTGTGTAGACGGCAGCGTGTCAATGTACACGCACATGTGTACTCGTGTACACGTGTACACCTGTACATGCATAGTTGTGTGAAGGCGTGCGTACGTTTGTGCTGTGTCTGTGTGTGTTTATACGTGTTGGTGTGACGTGTTGCCACGCTCCCCCTGTTGCGCTTTCCACCAAAGCGCTCACACCAATCCTTCACGACCACGACCACGACCACATTCACCACCACCATCGCACTCACTCACACGAACATTCATGTTAACTGTTGTGTGCCGACAGATCTCGCGGATCGCCTGATGAAAGGTGCCATGGCGGCTGATTTGCAGCACGTGTTGGAAGTGACGGAGCACTCCAAGCGGGCGCACACACAGGCCGCCGCCGTGGGCGCCACTGCTGGCTCGGGCAGCAGCCGCAACAGCAGCAACAGCAGCAACAGCAGCAGCAACAGCACTCGCAAGGGGAAGCGCAGGCGCACTCGTTCCAATTCCACACGCAAGAGCACGCCAGCAAGTTCGCGTGCATCCTCAACGCGAACCACGCCCGTGAAAGGAGCAACGACTCCTTCCCGCTCACAGCGCAGCAGCAGCGGCCGTCACACACGTCAAACACATTCGTCATCCTCATCGCGTGACACTCGCAGCTCTGACGCCGCCGCCACGTCCACTAAGCTTGGTGCTGTGACAGCAACACCACCACCAACAACAACAACAACAGCAGCAGCAGCAACAAGTGCCCACGCCCCTGCTCCCTTGCCCACAGCCGCTTCAAGCACAGGTGCAGTGGCAGTACCACGACTGCATCGCAGCACGGCAACTCAGCGGTCGGTATCCGAGCCGCAGCTCAGCACGGGCGCGTTCTCGCTCGCTGTGCCGGCACCTGCCATGCCATCCTCCACCAGCATGCCTGCTGTCTCGACCATCGACGACGCGTGGGATGTGGCGCACGGTCTGATGGCATCGCACAAGGACCACCAGTTTGGTATGGGAAATTCTGTGGCGGTGACCGCGGTGCACACCCACCCCATCTCCACGTCGAATGCAAGCAGTCTTGGCCAATCCACCCACACCTTCCAGCCGCCGCCACCACCGGAGACAGTGGACCTGCAACTTCTAGGATCAGACAGCCACGCCCATGCTTCACACCACAGCACACCAGTCACTGCCCCGTCTCACCCTACTGGTGCTGGTGTTGGTGCTGGTGCTGGCGCTGGTGTCACATCCACGCACTCGCGCATGGCAACGACCACCACTTGTTCGTCATCGTCGACATCGTTGTTGCTGTCGCCATTCCGCTGGGCAGAGCCCCGCTTCCCGCCCGTTACAATCTCGCCAACACGGAGCCCACACACTACACATCTGCAATGAGTGGCTGCCCCTGTGTGTGTATGTGTGCGTGTGCGTGTGTGCGTGTGTGCGTGTGTGCGTGTGTGTGCGTGTGCGCGTGCATGTGTCGTTGTTGGCTGCTTAACTTGCCTAACTATCAATCTATCTGCGTTGCTTTGTGCCTGTTTGTGGTGTGTTTTGCGTGATGTCCATGTGTGGTGTGAACACGTCGCGCACGCGTGTGTGTACGTGTGTGCAGTGGACGCGCGACTGTTTGTTGCATCTGCATGTGCCTGTTGGTATTGATGGCTTGTTTCAATCCTCGACAGTTGTTTCGAGGAGGATATGCTTGCTCGATGCAATAAACGCTTGAAGAGTCTTCACTGAGCGGATGCGAGCGAACAAGTGAAGCATTGCGTGGCGGTGGCGATTGTGGTGGTGGAGGTGCTGCTGCAAAGAGTCGAGGTGGACTGACTCAATTGTGTGGAATAAACTTACTGGATCGGTGTTGTTTTAATTGCTCGCATACATGCACACACGACACACACTCGCACAATCAGAGTCAGGAAGGGATGTTTGAATGCCACCACGGTCATAGTCACGGTCACGGTCGCGGTCACACACACACACACACACACACACACACACACACACACACACACACACACACACAGGTCATCGAACGACAAGGTGGCAAACGGTTGATGAAGCAGCAGTCTTGCTCTTATCGCTTGCCTCTCGCTCTCCGCTGTTGTTGTTGTTGCTGCGGTTGACGTTGTTGCTGCTGCTTGGGCGTGTTCACGCCAACAACACGCTGGCCCTGCCGCGCTTGCAACGCGCGCCCTTGCTGGTTGTTGTTTGGTGCAAAGCCAACAACACGCCGTGGCTTTTGCACTGCGCGCAACAGTTGCAAACGTGGATGATGATGAGGATGTGGTGGGCAAATCATGAGGGTTTGATGAAGTGCGGGGTTTGGCAAAGAGTGATGGAGTGCTCTGAACAGTCAACCAGAAAAAATAAAAACAACCCCACGAAACAACCAAACACACACACACACACACACACACACACACACACACACACACACACACACACACACACACACACACACACACACAAGAAATGTCAAAACGAGGGAGTGAGATGAGCACGTGATTCCCACCTTGTTGGTGAGGTGTTGATTCCTGTGCTTGAATTTGCTGCAGTCGGTGTCGTCGCATGTCCTGTCGGAACTTCTTGCCTGCTCGTGCGTGCATGTGTGCGTGTGCATCAGTGTGTATGTGTGTGTGCGCGTGTGTGTTGGAGGCACAAGTCAGGACGGTGCAAGCACTAACAACAGTGCTTCGCCCCAAACAATCCAATCAACACGTGGCCATCAGCACCCATGCGCCAATGTCAATGCCAATGTCAAGGGCACGCCACGCCCTCACCGGCAAAGGCGAGGAACTTGTAGTCGTCGAGTTTGCGCATGGCGTAACCGAGATGCAGCAGACGAAACACGGCCGCCTCCTCGTGCGGCGAGCACTTGATCACCTGAATATGTGTGTTTGTGTGTGTGTGTGTGTGTGTGTGTGTTTGTATAAAGGGTTGCGGTTGGAGAGGCATGTGATTGATAGTGAAAAGGGGTGTACATGGATGGTTCGTGCTGGTGCAGGTCAACAACACCAGTGCACAACGTCAACAACAGAGAATGTGGAAAGAGCAGCTTCGTTCACACACACACGCACACACGCACACACAAACGCACCGTCTGCATGACATGATCTGGTGCTGCCGGGAAGAGCGTTTTCAAGCGATACAGGGCCTCGTTTGGCGCCGTGTCTGTCTGACGCTGCAACTCAACCACAACCTGAAGAAGCACACGTGCATGCGTGGTTTGAGAAGTTCGAGGGTGTTTGCGTGTGTGTCTGTCGTGCAGAACAGAGAGTAGGTAAACAATCAAACATACGACACGGTGATACATTTTGCAGAACTGCACGACGATAAACACACACACACACCTTGTTCTTCTGCCTGTCTCGCTTGACGTGACCACCACGTTTTGAGCGGCGGGCGAGCGTCTGCCAGAGCGATTTTCGCTCGTCTGTGTCCTTCTCTTTGATTACAATCCGCCCGCCCTGTCCACAGCCAGTGCATGTGCATGTGTGCATGCATGTGTGTGTGCGTGAGTGAGTGTGCATATGTGTGTGAATGCATAAGTGAGTGAGTGCTTCCACCCGTACGTGTGGACGATGTTGCACAATCCACACAGGCACACGGTCACCACAACCGCCACCACCCTCACCACCATCGCCAGCACCAGCACCACCACAGAACTGTCACCTGCTTGCGCGAGTAGGCCCTCATGATGAAGGCGCCAAGCGTGATGCCAACAAGCACCGCCCATGTGATGTACCTGTCCCCACAGAGTGATGTTGTTGATGATGATGATGATGATGATGATGATGATGATGATGATGATGATGATGATGATGATGATGATGATGATGATGATGATGATGATGATGATGACGACGACGATGATGATGATGATGATGATGGTGGTGGTGGTGGTGGTGGTGGTGGTGGTGGTGATGGTGATGATGATGATGGTGGTGGTGGTGGTGGTGGTGATGGTGATGGTGATGGTGATGATGATCATCATCATCATTATAGTGACGGTGGGTACAATTCAAACGCTCAGTGAACGCAGTGACCGTGCCGACGTGGTGACAATGACAGCAAGAAGGAAGCACATAGGTGATGGTGCCAACATCCATGACAATAAAGGGCACCGGGTCTCCATTGCATCATGTTTACGTGCTTGCAGGCAACGAATGGCGGGGCGTACCAGTGGGAGATGATCCAATCAAGTGTGGAGCCACTGAGGAAGATATCGAGGGGCGTGGCAGCCGACGATTCAAAACACGTCCCATCCGGCGTACACACCCCTGACAATATGCACGATGAGAAGGGAACGCATGTATTGTGTTTTGTGTGTGTTTTGTGTCGGGGTGTAAGTGTATGTGTTTTGTGCGTGTTTTGTGCGTGTGTCATGTGTGTGTGTGTGTGTGTGTGCGTGCGTGCGTGTGTCATGTGTATGACATGGGGTTAGAATATGGCAAACGCTGTGCGAAGGCGTTTCCATTGGCTTTGCTCTCTTTTCAACGAGAGAATCACCACGACCACCACAACAGTCACAATCTTCACCCATCCCCTCATCATCATCACCAACGACACCATCACGACAATCATCACCATCACCACAGCCCCGTCGCACCTTGGAAGTTGTTGCACGAGCGACCACTGGCGCGAAGGGCGGGCTCCTGCAGTGTCAAGTGATGCGTTGAGATGAAAGGGTGGTGCGTTGACGTGAGTTAAGGATTGGACCGAGGTGAGCAAGTGCTCGAGTGGGGTGAATGTGTGTGTGTGTGGCGAGAGGGGGGGGGTCAGCACAGGCACAAACAAACAAACAAGCACGCATGCACAAACAAGCACGCACGCACAAACAAGCACGCACGCACAAACAAACAAACACACACATACACAATTACACACCACTTCTGAGTTTGGCACGCCGTTCTTGGTGATGTTCATGCCATGTGGAGTTGTCGCATAGTCGATGGTGCTGTTGCACACGCCCTGCTGGAACTCACACGCCACATGGCACGCTTTGGCACCCGTCAGCGCGCACTGAATCGGTGTATACTGAAGTGGTGGTAGTGGGAGGGGGAGGAGGATGGGTGGCGACAAGGGTGACGACCATGTGAGCGGAGGTGATGCACAACACACAATCAACACATAAGTACGACACACACGTAAGTACGACACACACGTCCACACACATGCGCGCACACACACACACACATCCACACACATACGCGCACACACACACACACACACATCCACACACATGCGCACACACACACACACATCCACACACATGCGCGCACACCCATCACGCTTCCACCGGCGTGCACTCACAGCGGAAGTGTTAAATCCTGGAGAGGGCATCTGTCCAGCCACATCTGTCGATTGGTACTGCGAGCAGAGAGACCCTGAAGACGGAAGATTGACCACACAAGACAGACCGAAGTCATGTGGCGGTGGCGTTGAGGTGCATGGACAACGTGGGAGGATGGGCACAGCGAGCAGGTGTGCATGATAACAGTATGCAGACACACACACACGCAACATAGCAGTGCTTATCAGCGTACACAACAACAACAACAACAACAACAACAACAACAACAACAACAACAACAACAACAACAACAACAAACAACAACAACAACAACAACAACAACAACAACAACAAACAACAACAACAACAACAACAGAGTCGCACACATACACAACATACATTCATACATACACACACACACACAAATCGGACACACACACACGCAAATCGCACCAGCGCAGCCTTCGAGGACGCAGATGTTTGATCCCTCGTTGCAGGTTGTGCCGAGGGGTTTGTGGAAGGTGTAGTCGTTGTTGGCGTCAAGGATCACTTCGCACTGCGACACACTCGCGTCCCCGCGGCAGTTGGGTGGATCTGTGTCGTTGTGGTACGGGTAATGCACCTCCGGACACTGTCCAAGCAGTGTCGGGTCCTGGGTTTGGAGGGCGAAGTGGTCAACAAGAACAGGGGTGAACAAGGACAGGGGTGAACAAGGACAGGGGTGAACAAGGACAGGGGTGAACAAGGACAGGGGTGAACAAGGACAGGGGTGAACAAGGACAGGGGTGAACAAGGACAGGGGTGAACAAGGACAGGGGTGAACAAGGACAGGGGTGAACAAGGACAGGGGTGAACAAGGACAGGGGTGAACAAGGACAGGGGTGAACAAGGACAGGGGTGAACAAGGACAGGGGTGAACAAGGACAGGCGTAAGGGGCGGCAAGGAGGGGCCGCGGCGGGCGAGGTTAGAGGTGAGGGTTTCGGGTGAGGGTTTCGGGTACAAACAACGGAACAATGGGTTGGATGCGTGTGGTGGGCAGTGGGGTGGGGGTGGGTGAAAATGGTATGGGATATGTGGGGTGTGTTGATGCGAGCGTGGCGTGTGACGACAGCAGGAGGGATGGAGGAGGGGGAAGTGGTTGTCGCCACTTCAACGGCATTCGTGTGTTTGTGTCAAAGCAACAAGAAACAAACCGGTTGCCTCCCGTCAGCAACGCACACACACGCACACACACGCACACACACACACACACACACACACACACGTGTCTCGAATGCAGAATGGGACCTTGATGCAGTAGCGTTGGGTGTAGCAGTCTTGCTCCTCCGCACACACAATATCCGAAGTAATGTCCCCTGGTGAAGATGGTGAACAGGAAGAAGAAGATGAGTGAATGAATGAATGAATGAATGATGACGACGGGCGTGGTGGTAGCGGTGAAAGCGAGAAACGAGGCGTGTGTTTGGTGGGGTTAGGTTTTCAATACGCAGGCAGACACACACACACACACACACACACACACACACACACACACACACACACACATTCCCTCCCAATCTCCCCGAGCAACCGAAATGTTTGAACAGCTGTCACGCATACCTGGATTTGGAGTGACACCCATGTCAATACCAACGAGCTGGCAGTTGCTGCAGCAGGGGCCAGAGTTCTCGCTGTCGCCATCACGGTGGCGGTGGCGCAGTTATCGGTGTGGTGTACGTGATGATGGTAGTGATGGTAGTGATGGTAGTGATGGTAGTGATGGCAGTGCATTGAACAGCGAGTGTGTGTGAGCACACCGACTGAACATCTCTATGGTGCGAAGACGAATAGGTCATAGAGTTAGCTCCCCTCGCACAGGCACAGGTACACACACACACACACATGCACCCACCCCCACACACACATGCACACACCCACATGCACACACCCACATGCACACACACACAGGAACCTCTGCTCACATGCACACACACACACACACATACGCACCTGCATTGTGCGCCGTTGATGAGTTCGCAGTTTTCGTTGCAGCACGGGTCCTCCGCACACGCAGCCTGCAGGGCGACGTGAGAGGATGGTGACGGTGACACGTTGACACATTGATGTATTGGGGTGAGAGGAAGCAGACGATAGAGCGTTTGATGCACAGCCAGGTCACACACACACACGTGCAGAGAGATGCACGCGGACGATGCCACACGGCACAGCACAGGCAAAACCAAGACAAACCAAGGCGAGCAAGCACACATGACATGCAGCACTGACACCACCACCACCATCATCACCAGCACAGTCTCATGCAACACCAACACCAACACCACGCATCAAGATGCACCGCACCCCGCAGTCGCACTCCTCGTTGATTTCGAGAGCGCCGTTGCCGCAGAACGACGCCTGCGTCTCCGTGAAGCAGAAGCCGCCCGCACCGCTACCTGTGTTGATGCGCTGGTGATAGATGATGATGGTGGGACGAAAGGATGGGTGTTGCGTTCGTTGAGAATGCGAGGCGAAGAACTATCACACAGAGGTGCACACAGACACACAGACAGACACAGAGGTGCACACAGACACACAGACAGACACAGAGGTGCACACAGACACACAGACAGACACAGAGGTGCACACAGACACACAGACAGACACAGAGGTGCACACAGACACACAGACAGACACAGAGGTGCACACAGACACACAGACAGACACAGAGGTGCACACAGCCACACACAGCCACACACACACACACGAACACACACACACACACACACACACACACACGAACACACACACACACACACACACACGAACACACACACACACA
>NW_004754898.1:188557-195881 GCF_000188695.1 Salpingoeca rosetta | reverse complement strand
ACAGAGCACACGCACACAAGTACATACCTACAGCACGCAAAACATACACACACACCCTCCCTCTCCCTCTTTCCCATCCCTCGAATTGCGCGCAACTTACACTTGCGCGGTGGTGCCTGCGTCGGATTCGCCAGTTGTTGCGAAGAAGCGGTGATCAGACACGAGCGCCATCTGGCACGTGGTCTTGGTGGGGTCGCCCTGAAACCCGCGGCGCTGCCGGCGCTGGTATTGCCTGCAGGCAACGAAAGGTGTGTCGGCATGGGAAGCGTGGTCAATGTGGGGTTGGTGTTTGATAGTGGTGTTGCAAAGGTGGGTCGTGTTCGCACACACACACACACACACACACACACACACACACACACACACACACACACACACACACACACACACACACACACACACACACACACAAACAAACAAGCAAACAAGCAAAGAAACAAACAATTTGCTGTCGCCAAGCACAAGTACGCGAGTATCTCGCACATCCCACAACAACAACAACCCTCTCCCGCATCCCACAACAACACCAATCCCCTTCTACATCCCACCACCACCACTTGACACGTGTGTGCTCACTTCATGTATTTGTGGTCTGCCCGGCGCATGCGATCAAGGATGGCCTCAATTTCGCTGTCGTGCGAATGCGAGTCAACGCCACACACCTGAGACACAGGCGACAGCATTGCGTTGGTGGTGACAGTGGTGGTGATGAGAATCATACACGCATTAGTGGTCAGGATGTGGAGGAGATGCGTGAGGGAGCAATGAAACTTGGCTTACTCATTTCCTTGGTTGGTACTTCAACCCATCACCACAACAAGACCAAAACAAGACCAAAACAAGACCACAGTAACGAAGCGCCAACGCAATGCACCCCAATGACCTTTGCGCTCATGCATTCTCCACCACCACCACCACCACCACCACCACCATTGCGCACCTTGCTATGGTCGTGGTCGTGTGGGCTGGTGAGGTTGACACTGGAGGCCCAATATGCGACGTGGCTCGTGGCAATGTCACGGGAGAAGCGGTGTGCCGGCTCCAGATACAAGATGTCGCCACCTGTTCGGATGGTGCCCTTGAATACGCCGTCCGTCACCGTTGCCCGCACATCACTGCCTTCCTCACCTGCACGCGTGGACGAGAGGCGTGTATGTGTGTGTGTGATTGGGAGGAGGAGGGAAGGTGTGCATGATGACAGTTGCCGTTCGCAAGAACACACCACGTGTCGCGCGTCCCAACGAACATCGCACGAAAGAAGCAGAAGCAAAAAAACAACCAAACATGCACAAACAAACGCACGTAACACGCACACGCACACAAACAGACAAACAAACACACGCACACGTACACGCACACACACGCACACAAACAAACACACGCACACAAACAAACAAACAAACAAACAAACACACGCACACAAACAAACAAACAAACAAACAAACAAACAAACAAACAAACAAACAAACAAATACGCACCCACTGGAACTCACCAGCCACCTCTCCTCGGAAGAAAATGTGCATGTCCATACGAGCCAACTTGACCCCTTCATCTGTGTGGCGCTGTTTGTGATGGGGTGACAGGAGCAAGGTGAATATGAGACTGCACGCAATCTACATGCGTCCGCAAGGGCAACGCGTCGCTTTCATACACGCACAAACACACGCACACACATACGTACACCCCCCCCCCCGCACACACGAACCTCGATGGTGAAGCCGTCCCCAAACATGTCGTGGGACATGCGCATGTCCAGAACATAGTCCTTTCCAAAGGCAGAGAATTCCACCTGCACACGTGGAACAACGACCAAAGCATGACGATCAATGAGGTGAGCAAAGCAATGTAAGTGCCGTGATTGAATGAACAAAAGTGCAACGACTACATCACAAACCCACCAAAGCACACACACACACACACACAACCATACGCACAAATGCAGTATGATACCTGCATGGGACCCTGTTGGGTGTGCTGTCGTGCGCGACGATGGCGGTGCTGCATGTCATTCACGTCCAGATGAACCTGTTGGAAAAGGTGCATGCGATTGAATGTCAAGAGCAATGGCTCAACGGAAGAAGCGATCATGAACAGAATACAGAGTACAACAAAGCACACCCATACACACACACACACACATTGGCGTACCTCATCGTAGTCGCTGATGGTGGGTGAGAGCGGCTTGCCAGCGGCTGTGACCAGGCCAACCAAGCCAAGCACAAGCACCGCCGCCGCAACAGCGGCCGTAACGCCGCCAACACCGCCAACACCGCCAACAGCCTGCATTTCTCTCTCCTGTGTCCGACCTCCCGTCTCCCTCGCGCTTCGTGCCAGGACACACTGCCTGATACGCTTGGAACTGGTGATGCAAAAGCAGAGGTGATAAGCAAGCACAGGAGCGTCGTCACACACAACAAGGAAAAAACCACACCCTCAACAGCCCTCTGCAAAGGCAGCGAAAGCAGCGCAGAGTCCTCCGCCAGTCCAAGAACGCGATTTTCGCTGACTCAGCAGTACTTGATACAGATGATGACGTCATTTAAGTGGGCTAAACGCACGCAGCGATGCAAGAACGCAACAAAAAGTCGTCAGCAATCAGCAAGCAACACACGTTCAAGTTGGTGGGGTGAGACAGAGGAAGAAGTCGTGAGTGTGTCTGTGCGTGTGTGTGTGTGTGTGTGTGTGTATGTGTGTGTGTGTGTGTGTGTTGTTGCCTGCCACAATTAATTCGCTTGCCATCGCGATCTGTTTTGCTCTTGCTGTGAGGGACGTTGGTGTGTGATTCTTGCGCACACACAGACACACAGACACACACACACACATACATACACACACACACACAGACACACACACACTCACTCACTCACTCACTCACACACACACAAACACACACACTCACTCACTCACAAACACACACACACACACACACAAACACGCACAGCCGGCATATGCATGATGCGGTGGTTGCTGTCGCTGCTGCATGTGGTGGCGGCCATCGTCTCCACGGCGTCTTTGCCAGCGAGGGCCGACACACGTGTGGAGGTGCGCGTGAAGGGACGCGAGCTGATCCAACGCCTGCCCATCCTGGAGGCGGGAGCGGCGTATGCAGTTACCAACATCGACGCTGCTCTCCAGCCATATTACAATGTGCAGCTGCTCACCCCGACCACAACACCAGAGCTTGAGGCCCAGGACAGTGAGCTGTGCATCGTAACAACAATCTCAGAGATATCTTTCACCCATTCAGGTTGGTGTGCGTGCGTGTGTGCGTGCGTGTGTGCGTGCGTGTGTGTGTGTGTGTGAGTGAGTGTGTGCGTATGTGAGTGTATGTGTGCGTATGTGTGTGTGTGTGTGTTTGTGTGTGTGTGCGTATGTGTGTGTGTGTGTGCTCGAGCGTGTGCGACCGCAAATTGTGCCATAATTGGTTTGATGGCCATCCGTGTCACACCATTGTAACCGCAACCACCGCGAACTTGCACACACACATGCATACACACACACGCGCATTCGTGTCGCGTAGACTGCACGGTATTGGATTCGGAGGTCAACTCTGTCTGGGGGTCGCGAGTGGTTCAGCTGCTCAAGGCCTGGCACTGGGACTCCCTCGTCGCCCTTTCGTCCAAGTGCTCGCCCGCTGACTTGACCTCTGGTCAGCTCAACCTTGTCACACAGCTCCGCAACGAGGTGTGTGTGTGTGTGTCATACAATGGAACGCAACTGAGGAGTATGCGTGTGTGTGTGTGTGTGTGGTTGCGCGAGTGCATGTTCCATCCCTGCCTTTACGTTTGGGTGCGTCGAGCGCGTGCGTGTTGTTGAACAAGCGCTGACTGTCTTCAGCCTGCGTACATCCCTCGTGACTTTCCTTGACCGCTTCACATGTGTTTCATGTGTTGCATATGTGTGGGCGAGTGGTGTTGTGGCACCATCTCACCACCACCACCACCACCACCTACATCGCTTGCGCTGTCTTGTCATCCATGTGTTTTCATGTTGCGTCAGGGCATTGAGGTTCGCTTTCGACAGGATGCTCTGAGCGCTACGCCGTGCATTGAGCCATGGCGAAGCAACCACCACATCGGCGTCCTCTTTGCGAACGGTGTAGATGAAACTGTTCAGGCTGTCATCATTGCACACAACGCAGGCTTTATGAAGAAAGGGTGCGTCCATGCGCACATGTGTTTGAAGCTGTATGGATGTGCGTGGATGTGTGTGTGTGTGTTTGCTTGTGTGTGTGTGTGTGTGTTTGCGTGTGTTTATGTGTACCCGCGCACGCGTGTGTATGCGTGCATGCATGTATGTGCATGTTGTTTTGTCCCTTTGTGCATGTATGTGCATGTTGTTTTGTTCCTTTGTGTGTGTGTGTGTGCGTGTGCGTACACTGATGTTTAACCAAGGCCAATGTTTTCCACCACGCTCAACCTGATGACCACTCCACCATTCTCATGCCGTCTCTCTCCGTCATCCTACGTTATCCCCCGCTTCCAACATGCACATCGTGCCCAGGAATGTGCTGCTGTGGCTGCCGTATCTGCTGTCAGCGGACATCAATGCCGTTGTGCAGCGACTGCTGGAAAGCGGGCACGGCGAAGTGGCGGTGAGCGGTGCACACATTCACGCGTGTATGTGCGTGACTGTGTGCACAAGGGTGCTGTGTGTGGATATGTGCGGTGGAGGGATCCTGGTATCGGCTACACTGTGTAGTTTTGAGGCCAAGGGGTGGCAATCATCCTGCACTCACGCTACGCACACACACACACACACACACACACACACAACCCACGATGCCAGACTGCGCTTGAGGCGTGTACGCTGGTGCTGACATCGCACGGGGGCGGCTGGGCTGCAGCCAACAGCCGCATTGATCACGATGCACTTCGCGCCGCCACGGCAAACATTATCGATGTACGAAACCACTTTGACACCACGCTGTTCGACACCATCGCGGGCATGGTGCGTGTGCGTGTCAGCATTGGTCTTCGCCTGACCGGGAGCACGCCTTTGTTGCTGCCAGCACTGCCATTGATGGGCGTACCCACCACATCGGTTGTCGTGTCCACCCTGCCCCTCCACGTGTTGCGGCCTGGCGAGTACATCCTGCAGGCAAACACAAAACGCGTCATTGTCTCCGCGCCAGCCAACGAGGTGCGCGCTCACGTGTGCGTGCTTGTGCGCGCGTTTATTGGCTTTGCCAAACATGCGTGCCCGTACGTGTGCCTGTGTGTATCGTTGCGTATGTGCTTGTGCCCGCAGCTCTTTTGTATTTGAGCGTCCACGCGTTCACACCCTTGATTTCTGTCCCGCTCCTCCTGCCTTCGTATCCACATGCACACACTTGTTTTGTTCTGCGCCATCACCGCTCCCTCTCACTTCATTGTATTACACCACGCACCAACATCACCTCCCGCTCACCTGATCATATCACAACCAACATCACCTCCTGCTCACCTGATCATATCACACCACAACCTCACCTCACCACGTGTAGACGGACAGCGGGCTGACATACTTCAATGCCCTGATGGAGGAGTGGGACGAGCCCGTGTTGCTGCTTGATCGTGCCCATCTCAACCTCTTTCCGCACGCCCGCTCTCCAGTTGCCGTCGACACCATTGTCACATTTGAGAGGTGCGCTCGCTGTCCTTGCATTTGTCCGCTGCCACACGCTGACTCCGTGATAGGCAGTGGCGGTGTTCATCGCTGGAAGGGGATTGTGATGTGGTGTAACTTGCGCATGCAACACTCACACACCCACACAATCACACACTCACACACATCCACACACACACACACGCTCTCACAAACATACATCCACACACACACACACACTCACAAATATACACAAACACACACCCTCACACACACACGCATACAAACGCACACACAAAAACACACGCTCATACCACACGTAGGTCTGCGTCCTTCTTTAGCGACGTGTTGAATCCAATTGACGCATACATGACTGCGGCGTTGGAGTTTATGACACTGAAACACCCGCACATAGCTCTAAACGTGCGAACCGTGGACGCGTACAGAACAGGCTGTGCAGAGGGCATTTACGAGGGGGCAGTGCCCGATGTGGTGATAGGCGCCGGCAGCAGCCACTGTACGCTGGAATTTGGTCGCATCACAGCACGGGATGGCGTGCCAACAGTAGCACCCGGTACAGCAACAGCCCTCCTCTCGAACAAGCAGGTCTACCCCACCGTCTTCCGGCTTGCCCTGCCCACGACAATCCAGGGGCAGGTCGCAGGTCGCATTGCGCAACAGCTGGGCATCACATGTGTCACGGTGGTCTACGACAGCGTGCCAGCGCACATGGAGCTTGCCGCTGCGTTTGTTGACGTCATGCGAAAGGCCGGGATTGAGGTGCGACTCGAGCTTCCGTTTGGCAACACAACTTCCATCCGCGATATGCTTGATCGCATCATCGAGGCCGGCTCCCCCAACGTCTACATCTCAGGGTCAGTTTGTGATGTGTGTGCTTGTGTGTTGTTGTGTGTGCGCGTGCGTTGTTGTGTGTGCGCGTGCGTTGTTGTGTGTGTCTTGTTGTGTGCGCGTGCGTTTGTGTATGTGTGTTGTTGTTGTTGTGTCTCGTTGTCGTTCATTGTACTCCTCCCCATGCCACCTCCGAAGCTAGCAAGACCTGCTGTATCTCAACCACACCTGCAAACACCACAATACGAATCCTCACACTCCCTGAAATTTTCCCATGTATTCAACTGGCAGGTACACGCCTGACGTGAGCAACGTGTTGGACGAGGCGTTGGCACGCGACATGCTGGCCGAGCCGTGGCTGTGGATATTGGGGCACAGTGCGTTTGCTGCAAGCACGTTTTCTTCGGCTGTTGTGCAAGCGCTGGACGGGCGCATGGTCACAACACTCGCCCCTGACACGGCGTTTTCGAGTGACCTGGGCCAGGAGTTTCTGGCGTTTCAGTCCTCCACACAGCACTCGGCCTATCGCGATGTTGCGACCACACGCAAGTTTATCATTGAGTTTGCGGACGCGGTGCACATGACAGCACATGTCGTGGACGAGCAACGGTACACGTATGGGTTTGCCTTTGACCAGCAGCGCCGGCACGCTGCCATCCTGGCTGGGCTTAAGGAGCTCACACCCGAGAATCCCCTGCCAACATTCTCGCAGCCGTTCACCGCATTTGACGCGAGCCATGATGCGCTGGGCGAGCTGCAGCCTGCATTCTTCGTTGGCGGCGGGTTTGTGGCGCTCAGCAACACCACCACTAACGAAGGCTTCACCATCAGTGCACGCGTTGCTGCCGGCGTGCCTGCACTTGACGTGTGCTACGTGCCGCTCACTGT
>NW_004754898.1:181057-183557 GCF_000188695.1 Salpingoeca rosetta | reverse complement strand
AACAGCAACAGCAACAAGTGATAAGCCCTGCAGTGCCCGTGCTACCTGCGGGCTGGCTGACTCAGCTGGGAACTGCACTTGCTGCTGGTGGCGGTGGCAACGATGACCATGAGGGTGTGGACTGCGCACAGCACGCCACAGCGGACACACCTCAGGTTATAGGTGCGCAATACGCTTCCGTCAACCCGAGTGGAGTTCTTCCAGTGCACCACCATCAACAACAAGAACAACAACAACAACAAGAACAACAACAACAACAAGAACAACAACAACAACAACAACAACAACAACAACAACAACAACAACAACAACAACAACAAGATGTGGTTGGCGTTTCACCAAACGGTATAAGCGCCTTCAACTTTTCGGATTTGCGATCACTGTTGATGATGCCCTCATCCAACTCCCAGCTCAACGACACCAGTGAGGGATGATGTTGATGAGGGTTTTGAAAGGACGGAGAGAGTGTGTGTTGTGAGTTCACGCTTTACAGCTTCATGTGAGGCACTGTATTGTTGTTCGTGAGCTGTGCGGTGTGCTTTGTCGTGTATGTGTCTGCCAGTATGTTTGTACATTGTGTGCGTGGTGCATGATGCCTATATGCTTGCATGCTTGTGCTTGTGCGCGGCTGAGTGCTGCTCTGTCTATTTATCAGTGAGTGAAAGCCCAACCAAGACAAAGGAGCAAAGCCACAAAGCGGCGTGTGATAACAGATAAAACATGGTTCGGCAGCACAGCAGCGCTTGCACGGTTGCTTGGTTGCAGCGGCTGAAGGCTTTGCTGAGAATAGGAGAATGCGGCAACCCCACAAGAAGCTTACTGCCTCCAAGCCCACACAAGCCCACGAGAAGTCACAACAACAGCCACCCGTAGTTGGGAAGATCGGGCATGATTCCAGTTGATTTTCGTGCCTGAACTCAGCCAGCACAGCGCCACGAACAACCAGCCACCACCACCATGGGCCCGCCCAAGCGTGAGCTTGTGTTGCAAGAGCTGGTGAACACGGAACGCGACTATGTCACGGGTCTCTCCCTCGTGAAGAAGGTGTGTGTGTGTGTGTGTGCGTGTGCGCAGGTGTGTGAGCTGGTTAGTGTGGCAATCGCGTTGGGTTCTGTCTTGAGTGTGGCCGTGAACAACCACGCCTCCTCACACGAATGCTTCGTCCTGTGCTGGCAGTGCTACATTGACAAGCTCAAGGATGAGCCCGAGTTTCCCCCGGATGTGATGGACCGCATCTTCCTGTGAGCTGTTTTGTGTTTGCACTCAATGCTCGTGCATGACAAATGCCATGTTCATGTTCACATGCGCACTTGTGGTGACGAGAGCACGACATGACCTTCTTGTGATGACATGCCTTTGTATGCAGGAACGTGGAGGAGATCTTGGCATTCCACACACGTCTGCTGAAGGCATTTGAAGACTCCAACGCTGCCGAAGTCACCGGTGCCCTGGAGCAAGTCTTGCTGGACAACGTGCGTACTGATGGCTACGCAGAGAGGAGGAGTGAGACTGTTTTGATGTGTGAGAGTGGCTTGCATCAGGTATTTGTCCTTGATGTTGTGATCCCGACTTCTGCTTCCTTTCCTCACAACCCTCCTCCGTCACTTCCCCTTCAGCGTGACGGGTTCCTCATCTACACCAAGTTCTGCAACCACCACGTACGTCTGTTTGTGCGCATGTGTATGCGTGCGTGTGTGTATGTATGTGTGTGCGTGCGTGCGTGCGTGCGTGTGTGTGTGTGTGTGTGTGTGTGTGTGTGTGTGTGTGTGTGGCATGCGCTTTCCTTGTCCGCACCCTTGCTACGGCTGTCCAATGCGTTCCTCACCGGACCTCGTTTCGCCCAACAGGAGGGGAGCGTGGCGCTGCTGTATGAGCTTGTCTCGACACCAACTGCATGCGCCCACATCAAGGTGAAAGCATGTCCCATGTATTGTGTGTGTGTGTGTGTGTGTGTGTGTGTGTGTGTGTGTGTGTGTGTGTGTGTGTGTGTGTGTGTGTGTGTGTGTGTGTGTGTGTGTGACTGTGAGCGTTGAGAGCGATTGGTTTGGAAACAGTGTTGCGTTCTGAAGTCTGCTCGCCAGTCCCCAACCGTGGCCATCTCGGTCACACAGCTCACCTCGATACATGTGTGCATGTGTGCGTGTGTACGTGTATGTGTACCTGCGTGCATGTGTGTGCATACAGTCATGCCAACTGCTGAGCAAGTCCAAGTTGAACCTGGAGTCATATCTGCTATCTGTCATTCAGCGCATCTGCAAATACCCGCTCCTTCTCAAGGTGGCGATTGCTGTGATGCGTAGTTGATGATTGGCGTGGCTTGATATGTTGATTGGTAGTTGGTGGGGTAAGTTGTGGCGACTGCTTGTTGTACCTCCTCCTCCTTGTCAACCACGACCAAATCATCATGACCATCATCATCATCATCACTGTAGGAACTGCTCAAAGCAACAGAACCGCCACATGACGCGAAAACACAGGAGGCGCTTGGTGCGTACATGCG
>NW_004754898.1:173557-176057 GCF_000188695.1 Salpingoeca rosetta | reverse complement strand
ACAACAACAACAACAACAACAACAACAACAACAACAACAACAACAACAACAACAACAACAACAACAACAACAATGTCGACGACCGTGGCAGACGTCTGCGAAACCAGCGTGGATTCGCAGCGTGGACGAGGGATCAGCAGCGCAGGAGGCGGGGCTGCAGCCAGGCGACTTTGTACTCAAGGTGATGGTGATGGTGATGGTGGTGATGGTGATGGTGGTGGTGATGGCTTGTGGTTTACGAGTGTTGTGGGCGATGTTGGTGGTGATGACTTGCGCTTGCCTGCTTCACATGTTTGTTCGGCGTGCAAGGGAATCAACGTTTGGCGTGATCTCCATCCTCGCCTGCCCCATCCCCCATTCTGTTGTGCACTCTCGTGCTCACCTTCACCTTGGCTGATGGCTCAACTTTCTTGTATTGTCTCAGGTTAACGACGTCGTGGTGACACAACACGAGCACTACGATGTACGTGAGCAACAAGACTGGTGGCCGTGTTTGAAATTGCTTGTGTCGTGTTGGTAGAATCACCTTTGCTTGAACCCTTTGCACGCACACACGTGCACGCACACGCGCGTGCACATATTTGTGCATGAGCTGTCGTTAAACTCACACACACACACGCACGCACGCACACACACACAAACACACACAAACACACACACACGCACGCACGCACGCACGCACACGCACGTACCATCTCGTCGCGTGTGTTCAGGTGGTTGACTTGATTCGGCAGTCTGGTGACAGCGTCACACTCATCACCCGCTCCCGCGCAGTGCACGAACGCATGTGAGTGACGCTGGCTGCTGTTGCGGTGATGGTGGCGTTTGCGTGGATGAATGTGTTTGGATGTGGGCAGGGTGACTGTGTTCTGGTTCAAAGGAAAAGAGACAGCAAGCACATGCACGCACAAGACCCTATTGTGTTCGCCTACTCATATCCGCTGCCACCACCACCACCACCACCACTGTCATCATGTTCACAACGGTTGTTGGCATTGCCACCAGGGTGCGCGAGCAGCAGCGTGGAGAGGCAGCCCGACGCGCCTCCAACGGCTGTCTCAGCTTCACCCAGACCCAGTACACCTACCCTTCAAGCATTGGCAAGCAAATCAAGGTACAGCGGTGGCTATGGCTATTGTTGGCGGTGGTGGTGTTTGTTTAAGTTGTTGTGCAGCGTTCGTAGATGGCTGTGCACGTACTCTCACACGCTCAACCGCCCATGAACAACGGTTTGTGACGCATCTCTCATCACGCGTACCTCCTCTCTCTCTCCCCCCCCCCATCCATCTCACTCCACCCCTCAAGGCTGTTGAGCTGCTTGAAGAGTCGCCCGTGTGCATCGCGGCCGCGCGTGCGTGTCTGCAACTCTTCATCTCGGAGGACAGGAACCTGGCGCACGTCATGCGCGGACAAAACTTCCTCCCCGGCGATGGATTGGAGGGGCGTGGCGAGAGCGTTGGGGAACGCCCACCAATGCGTGTTGCCAGCATTGGAGGAAGACACGCTGTCCGTGCACGGCAGGCGAGCTTCCGTGGCGGCGTTGGTGTTGCTGGTGGCAACGGCATTGCGAGTGGCGTTGGTGACGGTGCTCCTCGCGACGACGGCGACAACGACGATGATGATGATGATGGTGATGATGACGTCGAGGCCATGTTGGACGTGCCAGACTGGTTTGAGGAAGAGGTGAGCACAATTGCTTCCTTGTGTGTGTGTGTGTGTGTGTGTGTGTGTGTGTGTGTGCTTCACACCCACTGCAATTCCTACATCAAGCGGCGTGATACCTTACGCTCACTCTTCCGCGTGTTCTTTTCTGTGCTCTCCCCTCGTCAACCATCAGCTGACACCTGAAGCAAGGGACGCGTGCCTCAAGCAAATCTCAGAACGCCTCTCCACCTACGAGGTGCAAACAAGCAGACGCGCGCACACACACACACACACATGCACACACACACGTTTTGCTCAGCAGCCTTCATTTACGCACGTGTGTGCGTGTGTGTGTGTGTGTGTGTGTGCGTGTGCGTGCGCTTTTGCTTTTGCGCTGGTTCTTGCTTTTGCGCTGGTGTTCTTCGACTCACTCATCAGAAGCCTTCCCCTTCACACACACACACATGCATGTGCACATCCGCGGGTGTAACTCACCTGCGTGGCGTTGCGTCGCTGACGACAGCACATTGTTGAACACATTGGACGTATGGATGAGCAGCTTGTCACGTTCAAGAGCAGCATGAAGAAGACAGACGATCTCTTGGGTACGCGCACACTCATGTTCATACACATGTTCATGCTTTCACACACACACACACGCACGCACGCACACGCACACGCACACGCACGCACACACATGCGCGCTCTCTCCCTCTCCTCTCTCTCCCTCTCTCACCTCGCGCATGCCACTTCGCAGCGTTCCTCCCGACGAACCTTCACCACCAGAAGATGGAGGTGGCCGGTGACGCCGAGCACCTGGCAGCATACGCCTGGACAACAGTCGGCGTCTTCTCGG
>NW_004754898.1:161057-168557 GCF_000188695.1 Salpingoeca rosetta | reverse complement strand
GATTGCTTTCGTCAACTGATTGTGTGTTTATGTGTACGCGGTGAAGGGGGCCATAACGATGGGAAGATGCGAACAGTGGCGGAGCAGTGCCTTTGAAACGTGTGTGTGTGTGTGTGTGTGTGTGTGTGTGTGTGTGTGTGTGTGTGTGTGTGTGTGTGTGTGTGTGTGTGTGTGTGTGTGTGTTGTGTTGTGTGTATGTGGGATGCGTTGGGTCAACCGAACAGCAGCAATAGACGTCGCTTGTTGCTGCTACACTTTGCGAGCTCCTGGGGGCACAACGCCGTTCACAATCAGCCTGAGCAAACCAACCAACCACACACATGCACGTGTTGAAAAGCACTAGTGAGCGAGGAGCACACACAGTCAGCCAAAAGCAGCCATCACAATCACACTCAGCACGTTGCCTCCACATCCAACAACAACAACAACAACAACAACAACAACAACAACAACAACAACAACAACAACAACAACAACAACAACACACTACCACACGCACTGGAAGACTTCGTGCCAACACGAAGCGCCGCTTCCGGTCGAGAGAATGCAGAGCGCGTGCTGCTGCTTATTGTATCCTTTGTACATCAGCGTCTTCTTTGCCTGATGGTGGTGGCAGTGGACAGTGGGCAGTGGTGGTGGCGGTGGTGATGAAGTGATTGTGCGACATTGCGTACTTACACAAAGCACACACAGACGCACACAAAGCCACCACAAAAGCACACACACACACACATACAAGCACACACACACACACACACACTACCTCCCTCTTCCACCATGTCACGACACGAACACGCACCTGCTTCATGTCATCTTGCCAGGCGTGCCATGCGCGCATGGACGAGCGAACGGGAACAATGCCATCACCGGTATCTGTCGCGTTGAATACACGCGGATACGGAGGGGCACCCGTGATGTTGTGCACAAAGTCCTCGTCCCACACGAACGTGCCTTGATGTAGAGGGCGGGGCAGGTGTCATGGTATTGTTGGTGGTGGAGGGAAGAAGGAACGAAGCAAGAGCAAAGGGTGTGAGGCACGGAGATTGGAAACATGTGTGCAGGCGCGTGTCTGAAGGAGAGAGCCGCATGACAGAGGACAAACACACACACACACACACACACACACACACACACACACACACATTCACACAATAGCAGCATCATCAACAGCACCACTATCAGCACTGCAATCGCCCAACCTGGGGTGTCGAGGTTGTAGCCGTACGTGACATACGTGTTCACGCCCGGGTGCTCAAAGTCCTTCAGGTCTGTGTCGTTGACGGTGTACTCCATGGCGGGGGTGCGGAACCCAAATCCAATGTCAGTCATGAGCTGCTTGTAGTCGCTGCTCGTGTAGTTGCGGCTCGGTGTAAACGCAATGGGCTCATCCTACGTGGTGATGCGTGATTTGGGAAGGGAAGGAATGGGGTTGTTGGTGACAGTGATTGGTGAGACAGTGAGATGATCGTGAGGTGATAGTGAGATGATAGTGAGATGATGGTGAGATGATGGTGAGACAACGTTCGCGGATGCACGAGTGCCAAACCACAAGCATGCACGCACAAATGCACACACACACGTACAAACAAGCGCACGCACAAAGATACGCACACATATGTGCGCACACACATACGCACGTACAAACACACACACACACACACGCACACACACACACACGCACGCACGCACACGCACGCACGCACACGCACCTTGCCCCATGTGGTGTTGGTGGTGCCAGCGCGCGGGAGGAGCCAGAAGGAGGACGCCGTTTCCATGGCAACCTGGCGCGAAAACATGAGCGAGAGCGTGCCGTTGCTGACGTCATATCCGGACACCAAGGATAGGAGGCTGGCAGGACAGCCGCTCCAGACGGGTGACTCTGCAATGAACCAGTGGATGTACTTGTCCTTCCACGCCTGCGATTGGCGGTGCAGGAACGCAAGCACAAACTGCGGGCCATATGACGCTGCAATGATGGCCACTTTCCTGTTGTTGTTCTGCGCATACGCAGACTCAATCTGTGGTGGTGGTTGCGTGGTTGAGAGTGCACGGTGGAAGTGAGAAAACAAGAATCGGTGTGCTGTGTTGTGACGTGTGTGTGTGTGTGACACAACAACAACACACGACACACACACACACACACACACACACACACACACACACACACACACACACACACACACACAAACACAAACACGGCACACAAACACGCAATCACGAGCAAATACGCCTTCACAAGCAGCCACAATGCAAGAAGAGCAACCAACAGCCCACCGTCTTTGTCATGTTGGCGAAAAAGTCCGGGAATGTGCGGGCAGGACCGCGCCAGTCAAACGGAGCTCCAAAGAGGTTCTTGCCAATGACATACCCTTTCTTGACAAGCGGCGTGTACACCTTGCGGAACAGCGGCAGTCCCTCGAAGCCACCCCAGTCCTCAACCAATACCTTCTCGCCCTGATGATGAACATCGCAGGACAGCGCGTGTGAACGAGTGTGTGTGTGTGTGTGTGTGTATGTGTGTGTGCGTCGTGTGTGAACGAGTGTGTGAACGAGTGTGGGTGTGCAAAAGGGGTTGGTGGCTGTGGAGCGACACAAACCGCACAAACCGCACAACAACAGCACAACAACAGCACAACAACAGCACGACAGCACAAGCAGTGACGGTGCGTCACGAATACAAGCAGTGACGGTGCGTCACAACAGAAGAGCGGCAGCAAATACACGACGCTGCTGACCTTGCGGTTGTGGAGCTGGTTCGAAATCGGGTCGTACCACATCTTGAGGTTCTCCAGGAAGCAGAAGTAGTCCTTGGTGGAGTTAATCTGTGCAGGCCACATGCGGAGCCTGCACGTGACCCATAAACGCGCGTACATTTGCAACATAGGAGTCGTTGAGTATCGTTGAGCATCACTTGGATGATTAAGTGCAACAGACGCGTGCGCACGCACGCACACACATGAACACACGCACGCGCAGACACACACGCGCGCGCACACACACACGCACACACACAGGCAAACACAGGCAAACACACATGAACACACACAAAGCCACCACAACAGAGTAGCAATGACGCTCACGGTTCTCCGGGCTCGGTGGTGTGCGGGCAGCCAAACAGGGATGGCGCGTTGTTCAGCTCCACGTCCAGCGCGGCGCTGGTCAAACCAGGCACAAACACAATGGGCGGCAGGTTGTTGCTCGCTGGTCCTTCCTCCGTCGTCTGAGCCACGGGCTCCTCCACCGACACAACGTGGTCATCCTCGTGGTGCTTCAGTCCAGAGTAGTAGTGCAGCATCGGGTGCCCCTGCACCATCACCGCAGCCACAGCTGCCACAGACACCACCACCACAACAACAGCTGCTCCAGGCATCGTGCTGCTTGCTGGCTTGTGATTCGCTGTTGTTGTCCTCCTCGCAAACTGGCGCCGTGTCGAAAATTGCCAGAAAATGTTCACAAATTATCTACAATTCACTGCCACAACAACAACAACACAACAACGCTTGTTGCTCTTTCTTTGCTTTGCCTTGATCGATTGAAGATGAACGTGCTGAAGGATGTTGCCACTGGCGTTGGGCTTGTGCTTGCCACGCCCGTGCACATGCTGGGACGCCTGGTCTCCAACGTCTGGTGGCCACTGAAGGGCGTGAAGGACGTGAGTGTGAGAGGGGTGGTGGGAAGTGAGGGTGGGTGGATGGTGGTGAGGGACGAGAATGAATGAGGATAGAGACACACTGCTCGCTTGCTTTATTCGTTTGTTTGTTTGTTTGTTTGTTTGTTTGTTTGTTTGTTTATTTGTTTGTTTGTTTGTTTGTTTGTTTGTTTGCTTGCTTGCTTGTTGTGACAACAGTGGTACATGGTTGGCTTGCACCACTTCACACTATGGCTTACATCGCCACCACTGCTCCTTCTCGCAGGAGATTGTGCTAATCACCGGTGGCGGCAGCGGCATTGGCAAGGGCATGGCCCTCAAGTTTGCAGAGTGAGTGGGCGTGTGTGTGCGTGGAGGTGGGAGGAATGTTTGTGTGTGTGTGTGTGTGTGTGTGTGTTTGTGTGTGTGTGTGCTGTGTGTGTGTGTGTGTGTGTGTGTGTGTGTGTTTGTGTGTGTGTGCTGTGTGTGTGTGTGTGTGTGCATGTGTGCATCTGCCACTGCGAGTTTACACTTTGTTGTACTTGAATCGAACCCCTTTGCTCACACTTATTACACATGCACTCACTCACCCAATCAATCAATTACTCAACGCTTCAGCCTGGGTGCCACGGTCGTCATCTGGGACGTCAATAAGAAGGGCGCTGATGCCGGTGAGTATGGTTGTTGCGCGTGACCCACGATCGATGTGGGGTGTCGATTTCGCCCGCCTGTGCATGTGCCCTCCGTGCTCACACAATCATACCCCCAACGCACACCCACTGCAGTGGTTGCTGAGATTCGTGAAAAGCACGGGCAAGACCGCGCGCATGCGTATGCGATCGACATCACTGATCGTGAGAAGGTGTACGCCCTCGCCAAGCAAGTCAAGCGGGAGGTACGCTGACGCTGCCGCTGTGGTTAGGGAGGGGGTTGTCTGTGTGTGTGTGTGTGTGTGTGTGTGTGTGTGTGTGTGTGTGTGTGTGTGTGTGTGTGTGTGTGTGTGTGTGTGTGTGTGTCTGGAGCATCAACTCAGATGTTTACGTGATTTACGCTCTGCCCGCGACACCAAGCGCGCAACCGCCACGTTCCATCCTTCACACTGCACGTCGCCCTCAACCCTGTCCATGCGTGTGTGTGTGTGTGTGTGTGTGTGTGTGTGTGTGTGTGTGTGTGTGTGTGTGTGTGTGTGTGTGTGTCTGGGTGCGCAGGTTGGTGCCGTGACCATCCTGGTCAACAATGCTGGCATTGTGACCGGAAAGCCGTTCCTGGAGGCGGACGACAGTAAGATGGTCAAGACCATGGAGGTCAACACAATCGCCCACTTCTGGACCACAAAGGCCTTTCTCCCAGGTGCGCCCATGGTGTGTGTGTGTGTTTGTGTTTGTTTGTTTTGTGTGTGTCTGTGTCTGTGTCTGCTTGTGTATGTGTCTGTATGGCGGTGTGTGTCAATATCCGTCTGTCTTTCTACCTTTTGCTATTTGTGTTCCCATCAAGCATCATGCTTGCCACCTCAACCCATCGCTGCTCTGCTTCCGCGTCGCGCCACCAGACATGCTCGAGAAGAATCACGGCCACATCGTCACTGTCGCCAGTTCCGCCGGCAAGGTGCTGCTGCTGTTGTTGTTGTTGTTGTTGTTGTTGTTTAAGTTGTTGTTGTTGTTGTTGTTGTTGTTGTTGTTGTTGTTTAAGTTGTTGTTGTTGTTTAAGTTGTTGTTGTTGTTGTTGTCTGTTGTTGTTGTTTAAGTTGTTGTTGTTGTTGTTGTTTTTGTTGTTTAAGTTGTTGGTGGCTGCTGTTGTTGTTTGAGTTCGTGGGATGACGACCGTAATGTTTGTGTGAAGCATCCTGTTTGACTCTCGTGCACACACACACACACACACACACACCGCACACGACGCATGCACACACCACCACCACCACCATCACCACCACCATCACCACCACCACCATCACCACCACCATCACCACCACCACCACCACCACCACCACGACTGCGACACGTGCTGCCACTTGTGACAGGTTGGCGTTGCGTCGCTCGCTGACTACTGCGCATCCAAATTCGGTGCAGTCGGCTTTGACGAGAGCATCAGGTGTGCACGTGCGTCGTGTGTCTGTCTGTCTGTCTGTCTGTCTGTCTGTCTGTCTGTCTGTCTGTCTGTCTGTCTGTCTGTCTGTCTGTCTGTCTGTTTGCTGCAGCAGCTTGGTGTTGAGGGTACCTGTGCTTGACTTACAGTTCTTGTGTCTGCGTGCCTGCCTCTCCACCCGCCCGTTCATCTTTTGCCCTCCTCGCATTCACACCCCTCCCCATCAGGTTTGAGCTTCGCAAGATGGGCAAGACCGGTGTGCACACGACGTGCGTGTGTCCGTTCTTCATCGACACGGGCATGTTCGAGGGAGCAAAGACAAAGTTGGTTGATGCGTGATTGGTGGTTGATGATTAATGATGGTGATGGTGATGGTGGCCTTGGTGGTGTTGGTAGTGGTGGTGACAGTGGGTGGAGCTTGTTTCTCACAACAACGAAGCAGACGCAACTGCACACAACCACCCCACACACAACTCACACACCTGTCACTACTCACTACTCACCACCACCACCGCCACCATCACCATCACCATCATCAGGGTGCCGTGGCTGCTGCCCATTCTGAAACCGGAGCTCGTTGTCGATCGCACCATTCGCGCAATTCGCATGAACCAGGTGCCGCCACGCTGTGGTGGTGAACGTGGCGGTTGGAGGGGGTTCATATGTGTTGCGTGTGTATGCACTGTGCTGTGTGTTGTGTTGGTGGTGTGGTGTGTTGCGTGTGTTGTGTGTCTGCCGGCCGCTCGTGAAGTGTGCAAACGCCCTCTTTCCCACACGCCCTCACACCACAACACATATCTCGCAACACAATACATATCACCATGTGTGTGTGTGTGTGTGCACGTGGCACAGGCGACGGTTGCCATCCCGCGGTTCCTGTACTTTGGACAGTTCCTGCAGGGCATTCTGCCCCCAAGCATCTCGGATGCCATTGTCGACCTCTTTGGCGCAAAGTTGGTGCATGGCGTGGTGGTGTTGTCAAGGGAGTGGCTGTCCCCGTGTACAAGGGGGTCGTGGTGGTGGTCTTTGTGGTTGTGACTGTGGTGCTTGCTACTCATCCATGACATACCCAAAACACACGCGTGTGTATGCTTGTACATACGATGCACACGCATTCCCTCATTCACATGCACGCGCGCACTGGTTTGCGTTGACGCCGCAGTGATTCCATGGACGACTTTATTGGCCGCACCAAGAAGGACTGAGCTGTCACGCACGCACACACACACACACACACGCACATTCTGCGTTGCTTTCGTTCACACCGCAGCGTTCGCTCACACCACGACCACAACAACAACAACAACAACAACAACAACAACAACAACAACAACAACAACAACAACAACAACAACAACAACAACAACAACAACACACATTCCCTCACTCACTCACTCACTCACTCACCCACTCACGCTCGCTCGCTCGCTCGCTCGCTTCATGGCTTGATTTGATTGCGTTACAATACACATCATGAACGGATGACACACGGCAGCCACCACACGTGTTTGCAGCGACAGAGGAACAGTGAGCACAAGGACACACACACACACACACACACACACACACACACACACACACACACACACACACACACACACACACTGTCTGTGTGTGTGACAGATGGTTATATGTGAGGTGGTGTGGTTCTAGAGGGGAGGTAAGAAAGGAGGGCCCGAAGGATGGGAAGGGGGGAGCCCTTTACTTCAACCTCCATCCCATAAGACTACCCAAAGAAGGAGCAAGAAAACGAGCACCTGGTTGACATCCACAAAGCATACAATGCCTTA
>NW_004754898.1:146827-156827 GCF_000188695.1 Salpingoeca rosetta | reverse complement strand
CGGTGACGGTGGCGATCACGATGAAGATGCATTGTGGAGCAGCACCATTGACAAGAAGGTGGACAGTGATGACGACGATGATGACGACGACGATGATGATGATGATGATGATGATGATGATGATGAGGAGGAGGAGGAGGAGGAGGAGGAGGAGGAGGAGGAGGAGGAGGATGCCGCTGACGCGGAGGAACAGGATGATGAGGGCAAGGACAAGCATGCTACTGCTCCTGCTGCTGCTACTGCTATTGCTGCTGCTGCTGCTCACGGCGGTGATGGGAAGGCACCCGCAGTGATGAGCGACACTGCACAAGGCAGCGACGCGCAAGGCCAAGCTAACACGAGCAGCGGTTGCAAGGTTGTTACCGACTACCGTCTTGGCGGTCGCAGCGCACGCCCGCGTGCCTTCTACCCTGGTCACGACAACCCGACGCAGGCAATTGCCGAGGATGTTGAGCTGGTGGCTGTCGAGCCAGATTCTTTGCTCGTGTGCAAGAAAAGGCGCAAACAGCAACAGCAGCAGCTCCGAGCACACATGTCGCGCACATGCTACGTGTGCTCGGAAGAGCTGAGTGCCATTGAAGACATGGCCGAGCACTTTCGCGACAACCACCCTGGGTTCCGCGCGTTCCTCTGCCGCAGGTGCGGGCGTGTGCAGAAGGGGATTGGTCGACACAGCGTGCACATCACCAATTGCCACGTGCGCAACACGTGCTGCCCCTCGTGTCGCCGGGGCAACTTCAAGACATTCGAGGCCTTTAGGCAGCACATTGCCGTGCACCTGAGCGAGATGCCGTTCATATGTCGGCACTACTCCTGTCACGACCGGTTTGCGCGCGTGGAGGACTATCTTGCACACGCACGAGCGAAGCACAAGCTGCTGCTGAACGCCGACATGGAGCTGATCAGCCTCAGGGTGATTGAGCTTGTCTTGCAGGAGGCCAGCTGCGGTGGCGCCGCACAGGAGCAGGGGGAGGCCAGCTGATGGGGTCATGTGTGTGTTCTATGTGTTTGTGTGTGTGTGTGTGTGTGTTTGTGTGTTCTATGTGTTTGTGTGTGTGTGAGTGTATGTGTTGTATGTGTGTATGCCTGTGTCTGTGTTTGTGTGCATGCTGGATTTGCTCTCTGTGCCCTGGTGCTTGCGTCCACTGCAGTTGACTTCTTTCTCTTTAATTTCTCGCAATAAACGACTCGACATTCCTTCTGCTGTATCGTCCAACACCACACTCACTCAATCATTCATTCACTCACTCACTCTCTCACTCACACTCTCTCTCACTAACTCACTAACTCACTCACACACTCTCTCTCTCACTAACTCACACACTCACACACACACAAACACACACACACTCACTCACTCACTCACTCACTCACTCACTCACTCACTCACTCACTCACTCACTCACTCACTCACTCACTCACTCACTCACTCACTCACTCACTCACTCACTCACTCACACACACACACACCTCCACCATGACCACGATCACCGCTACTGCCCTGCTGACCCCAAACTTGAATGCGAATACCGCCCATCAGATGCAGTCGTCGGGCACATCGTAGACGCGGGGCGGGTCCGGGTGCTCCTTGGTCTGGTACACGCTGAACGTTCGCCCCATTGCATAAACGCGCGGGTGCAGTCGCTGCGATGGCGCAACGCGGCGACCAAGCCTGCACACAGACCGTATTTGTGGTATGTCAGTGTGTGAATGTGTGAGTGTGTGAGTGTGTCAGTTGTGTGGATGTGTCAGTGTGAGTGTGTGCGTGGATGGGGTGAGAGGGGGAGATGGGACAGTAGAGACAGTGCGCATTGTAGCTGTGTGCATGTGTGTTTACAAGTTTCAGTCCACCCCTTTCTTCGGAATGCACGTGCACGTGTCGATTTCATGAACCCACCCGACACGAATGCGAGGCCTGCGCTGGCCTCCAACTTGCTGGCGACGCTGCGGCTGCACTTGCTGTTGCCCATGATCATAGCCACGATGACGGTCGTGCTCGCGACACCGATATTGCATGTCTTGCTCTTGCTCTTGCTCTTGCTCTTGCTCTTGCTGTTGTTGTTGTTGCGGGGGTGCTGATGTTGTTCGTGTTGTCGCCTCAGCTGTCAGGCGAGCATGCGTCCGCCCAAAGCCCTGCCGCTGGTGTTGGGGTGTGCGGTAGCTGTAGTCATCGGTCATGAGCTGCTCGATGGCGCTCAGGGATGGTGATGACGCGGTGCCAAAAGTGCTTGGCTCCACATACTTCCCCGTGCCTGCAAGCAACGAGGATGCACCACGCTCGGGTGTGGCGGGACAAACGCTGATAATTGTTGGTTCTGGTGATGGTGGTGGTGTTGTTGGCGCTGGTGATTGTGCCGGTGACGGTGAGGTCGCAGTGGCCGGGCTCGTTGGTCTGACTGTGGTCACAGGAACAGCTGTCGTGGTGTTGGTTGTCGTGGTGTTGGTTGTCACGGCGTTGGTGTCGGTGTTGACGGTTGTTGGTGATGGAGCCACCGGGGGTGCCCACTTGGGTCGTTTGGTGGCGGTGGAGTTGGCGCCCAGCGGCTGCGCTTCAGAAGCTTTGATCTATTTCGAAGGTCGTGAGAACATGAGATGTCAGGGGCAGAAACACAGTGCAAGATGCAGTGATGGCAAACAGACGAGGCAGCAAGTGATCGTGTTGGCAGAGTCCTCAGCAAATGTTACCCTCACACACGGATATGCACGCACGCACACAGGCTCAACACATAGCTGATGCTTTGCTACTTGCCTTGGCCGGTAGCTTGGTGCGAGAGTGGTCTGCATCATCTTCGTTGTTTCCAAGCGCGGGGAAGAGTGCACGAGAGGCGGTCAAGTGTGACGCGGTCATGGTGGCACTGTGGCTGTGAGCACTGTTGTCGGTGCTGCTGGTGCCGCTGCTGTTGGTGGTGCTGCTGTTGTCTTGGTGGTGGTGCTGTTGTCGTTGGTGGTGGTGCTGTTGTCGTTGGTGGTGCTGCTGTTGTCGTTGGTGGTGCTGCTGTTGTCGTTGGTGGTGCTGCTGTTGTCGTTGGTGGCACTGTGGCTGTGAGCACTGTTGTCGGTGCTGCTGGCAACGATTGTCGTCTTGCAGTCCTCATCGTTACGGCCAGCGTTCATCTTCATGCCGTCGTTGATAGCGCTGTCGTTGTTGTTGTGTTCGTGGGTGTCATCGCAGGTGGTGCTCTTGCAGTCTTCATCATGGCTGGTGATGGTCGTCTTCGTGCTGTCATGGTTGTAGTTGTTGAGAACAATATTTGTGTTGCAGCTGCTGTCGCCATCTTGGTTATTGCTGGTGGTGCCTTCACTGTCTTTGCTGTTGTTGTCGTGATCGTGGTGGTGGACATTGGACTCAACTGGAACTGCAACACTGTCGCAAGTAGAAGCAAGCTGTGCATTTGGAAGACGTGACGGCACAGATGTTGCTGGTACAACAGCTGTCAGCTGGGGTGACTCATCAGAAGCAGCGTGTCGTGGGGACTGGCTTGAGTTAGTATTGTAGTTGGTATTGCTGTCCTTGCTGTGGTTGGTGTTGGTGAGTTGAATCTTCTCAACGCCAACTGCCGCACCCACTTCTCCACAGGACGTCAAACCCACATCCGTGCTATGAGCAGTGCTGTTGATAACGCCGTTAGGGGTGTCCGTGATGGCATTGCTGTCGGTGGTGGCTGTGGTGCTGTTGGTGGTTGCTGTGCTGGCCCTGGTGCCATCAGGGGTGTCCCTGTGCTTGATGCTGCTATTGCTGCTGCTGTTGTTGTTGTTGTTGTTGTTGTTGTTGTTGTTGTTGTTGTTGTTGTTGTTGTTGTTGTTGTTGTTGTTGTTGTTGTTGTTGTTGTTGTTGTTGTTGTAGTTGCTGTTGTTGTTGTTGCTGCTGTTGTTGCTGTTGTTGCTGTTGTTGTTGCTGTTGCTGTTGTTGCTGGTGGTGGTGGTGTCGGCATCACTTGTCTGCGGAGCCACGGTGTCACTGTTGTGAACCGCAATGTCTGTACCTGCTTCCTCTTTCTCCTCCCCATCCTGTTTTGTTGTCATTGCTTTCTCCGGTTCTGGGTCCTTCATTAGAATCATCATATCCCGCTCATCTTCTGCTGACGTGTTGATGGCCGTGGTAGCAACAGTATTGGTGCTGGTGGTTGCATCAGTAACGATGGCGGTACTTGGGGTGACAGCCCCGGTCGTGAATGCTGGGGTGGCAGTGTCAATGTTTGCAGGGATGTCGGCGGTGGCAGTGGATGCAGGCGTGGCGTGGGCAGCTGAATCTGGCGAGTTGATGACCTTGGTGCCAGTGCCAGCAGTTGTCGTCACAGGGTTGGTGCCGGTGATAGCTGCGGTGGTGACGGCAGCTCTGCCAGCCGTTGTGGGAGGTGATACAGGGGTGGCAGCTACATCCGCCGACGGCAAGCAGCCAGCCGTAGGCAACGGCAACAATGACGTGAGCTGACCTGAGCGCATGTGTGCTTCTTGATCCTCCCTGCTGTCCTGCTTCTCCTCCTCAAGAACTTGCTGTTCTTCTTGCCTTGCTTGGTCTTCTTGTCTTGCTTGTTCTTGTGAGTGCCCGACTACGTCTTGCACAACAGGGACCTGCACTGCGCTGTCAACCACGCCTGAGACTTGAGGAGCTGGCTCTGAAGCTGGTGCAGCTTGCTCGACGCTGCATGACAGCAATACTTCGCCTTGCTCTCGCAGATGTTGTTGTTGTTGTTGTTGTTGTTGTTGTTGTTGTTGTTGTTGTTGTTGTTGTTGTTGTTGTTGTTGTTGTTGTTGTTGTTGTTGTTGTTGTTGTTGTTGTTGTTGTTGTTGTTGTTGTTGTGAAGGTGTAAGAGAGGTGTCGCCAGCTTCAGCTGCAGTGGAGGTGCGAGGCGAAGTTGTGTATGTGTATGTCTCTTTGCGTTCGCCTTGTGCAGGAACTGACCCATCCACGAACGTTGCAACGGCATCAATGGCCTTGGTATCCTCATCCTGGTTCCTAAATACAGGCGTGATTGTCGTTGGCGGTGACACAAAGTGAAGATACTGCTGCTGCTGCTGTTGCTGCTGCTGCTGCTGCTGCTGCGGTTCTTGTCGTAGCTGCTGGGGTTCTTGTGGTGGCTGTTGTTGCTTTTGGTGTTGTTGTTGATGAGCGGGTTGTTGGTGGTGCTGGTGCTGGTCGCCTTGCTGGTACTCTTGATGCTCTTGACGCTGCTGCTGTTGTACCCAGATGTTTGGTGCTTGCAAGACATTGCTTGATGCCGTGGTGTGCAGGTTGAACGGCATGACTTGGCGCGGGCCGTTCACGTTGTTCGTGGTCTTGAGCTGTACAGCATGTCCCTCGCCTTCTCTTGTTGCTATCAGCTGCGCTGGCAATGGCGCAGCAGCCTCCTCGTGTGTGGGTGGCGGCAAGTCCAAAGCCGTGCTGGAAGAGCTCGCAGGAGGAGGGTTGACAGCGTGTTGCTGGTCTTTGGGCTGCTCAGCCATCGCTGTTGTGGGCACGAAGCGTTCTTGCGTTGTCGTTGACAGGGCCAAGCCTTGCTGTGGTTGCTGTTGCTGTGGTTGCTGTGGTTGCTGTGGCTGTGGTTGAGGCAGCTGTGGGGCTCGTTGCTGGTGCTGCTGCTCCTGCAGGAACTCCTTGATCGTCATTCGAAAGGCGTCCATCTTCGCTGTTTGCGTGTCGTGTGTGGTGCGTGGCAGTGACAAGAGAGCGCGAGTGGGACAAACTGAAAATGACCCGCGAAAAGCAGAGCAGAAAGGAAGAGAAGGGAAGGAAGAGAAGGGAAGGAAGAGAAGGGAAGGAAGAGAAGGGAAGGGAGGGGAAATGGAAGGGAAAGAGATGGATGCCTTGCAAGTACCATGACGCAGTGAGGCCGTGAAAGCGCAGGGCTTGTCTTCGCTTCACAGTTCAAGACCCCCCCAAAGCCTTTGCACTCACTCGTTCAGTTCGCATCCCTTCATTCGCATTCAAGCAGTCAAGCAGTCAAGCAGTCAAGCGTCTGTTTGAACCTCAGCAAATGTGCGGCTTTACCGTGCCTGCATGCAAGGGCCATCTTGCCGCACACACACACACACACAGCACTCGTCGTTTCGTCTCTCTTCACAAACGTCAGCACATGTGTGGTGGTTGAGAGGAGGAGGGTGCATGGTTTCTATGGTTTGAGGACTTGGACTTGTGTTCCCGCGCAACCAGCAGGACACATTTCCCGCCAAACGAGAAGCAAGACAAGAGGTGTATATTTTATGCTGTCGCGTACAGCTGGTGGAACTGGAAGCTGCGCACCAATGAGTGTTCGTAGGAGTGCGCTGCGGAGGCAGTTGCAGCGCCTGTTTGCGTACAACCACTGGGCAAATACCAAGATCCTGCACTGCATGGCGCAGGTGTGCAAGGAGGAGGCACTGTTAGTTTGGTCTGTCTGGTGGACAAGCAAAGCAAGAAGGAAGTGTGCCGTGTCGCCTATGTTGTTGGGAGACTGCTGTGTTCGATTTGTGGCGTCGTGAAGTGTGAGTCTGTTTTGTTTGTCGTTGTGTCTTGTAGGCAGTGCATGGTCTTTGAACTGACCTTTGACCCTTCACTTGATTTGACAGGTGAAAGCGGAGGATGACCACAGCGACAGCCTTTGCATGCGGTACGGCACAACTCGTTGTGAAGATGCTGTGTGTGTGTGCAACTGTGTGTGTGTGTGTGTGCAACTGTGTGTGTACAACTGTGTGTGTGTGTACGTGCAACTGTGTGTTTGTGTGAATCAGTCAGTGAGTCAGTCTGCCTGGCAGAGCAAACACCAGCGGACTAACGATGTACCTCTTCTGTGTCTTGCTGGTTGCCGCTCAAGGTCCATGCATGGAACGCTCTCGCACATCATCCTCGGCTCAAGGCTGTGGTTCCTGCGAATGACAGGTGTGTGCAGTGAACGAATGCCCTTATTGCAGCTGCAAGGCGTGGTGTGATGCTCACGCCTTAGCTTTCACCTGGCTGAAGCCCACTGCCATTTCTTCTTTCTCATCATCCACTCAATCCTGCATGGCCTTCACCACCTCACACACACACACATAGGTGGCGATGTTTCCAAGTACAATCACCTATGGAAGACTCCCTACGCCGCACCAGGTGTGTGTGTGTGTTTGTGTGTGTGTTTATGTGTGTTCATGTGTTTACATTATGTGTGTTTATGTGTGTATTTGCATGGACGTCGCAGTCCGCTGCTACCCCTTTCCTCACGTGCACATGCATCACCTTGACCATGCTCAGGCGACACCTCATCACCGTGGGAGACGGTGTTTGATCCAGCAGATCTTGCCAAGGAGCTGCAGCACGAACACGACTCGTGCGTTGTTGGATGTGTGTGTGTGTGTGTGTGGATGTGTGGTTGTATGGCTTGTTTGTGTATGTGTATGCTTGTGCGTGCGCGCGCGTGTGTGTATTGGCTTGCATGTTTGCTTTTCGTGTGCTGCTTCTTCGTTGCGTCGGTTGATGTGCGTGCACGAGCTCTGCCCGCTGTTGTTCTGTTGCCATATGCATGGCTGATTGTCACACCCGGGTTCCATTTTCACACTCACCACCTCTTGTGCGCGCTGTGCTGCGGATATCATCAGGTGGGTTGGCTTGATCGAGTCCCTGTCTGATGATGAGCTGGAGCAGTCGTTCTCCTACCAGGACACAAAGGGTGTGTGAATGTACATGGATTTGTATGGGTGTGTATGAAGATGTGTGCGTGTGTGTATGAAGATGTGTGTGTGTGTGTGTTGTGTTTGTGTGTGTCAGTGTGCGTGTGCCAGTGAACGCATGCAAGCACAATGTGAGTGTTGGTGTGCGCGAGCAGTGTTGTTGGTCCTCGCCGCCTGCACGTCACATAGTTCTGGTGTTCAATCTTAACACGTTGTGTGTGTGTTTTGTTGCAGGCAACTCCTATTCATCCGTTCGCTCTGATATCATGGTCCACATTGTCAACCACAGCACCCACCACCGCGGCCAGATATCGTGGGTTGTGTTACAGTGTCTGTCTGTCTGTCTGTCTGTCTGTCTGTCTGTCTGTCTGTCTGTCTGTCTGTCTGTCTGTCTGTCTGTCTGTCTGTCTGTCTGTCTGTCTGTCTGTCTGTCTGTCTATCTGTCTGTCTGTCTGTCTGCCTGCCTGTCTGTCTGTCTGTCTGTCTGCTGTGAAGCGTGATGCGCTGCCGTGTTGTTCAATTGTCTCATGTAATTCGTGGTGCACTCATGCAGTGCTTGTTGTTCTCAGCCCTCTTTTCCTCTCCACGGAAAGTTACTGGAAGCTATAAACAATTGTCGTCTTGTCACAAACTCCACTGAACCCCCCAATACAGCAACACCTTTGAACCGCCAACACCAACAACCAGCTATGCTGTCTCAACGTGCCGCAGCCACCACATCGGCTGTTCTCCCCCGTCTCACTGCTGCGTCTGCCCGTGAGTGGTGGCTGTGGTTATTCTCTGTCTTTGCGTGCTTGTGTGTATATGTGTGTGTGGGTGGGTGGTCGTGCATGGGCGTACGGGTGATGTTTGCGTTTGTGTGTCTTTGTGTGTGTGTTTGATGATGTGTTTGTGTTTTGCCTTTGTTGCTGCCAAATCGCAATCGCGCCACCCTGCATCAGTTGAGCGAGGAAACCACAGCAGCAACAGCGGCAACAATACCAACCGTGTCTAACCCTTGTGTCTCACGGTGCTTCACTGCTCCCCCTCCCCTCATTTGTTTCCACATCATCCCTGCACGCACACACCACAGGTGTCAACACACATGGCCAGCGTCGCACCGCTTCCCGTGAGTCGTTGAGTTGCACCAATGTTTGTGTGCGATTGTGTGTCTGTGCATGTGTCTGTGATGTGTGCTTGTTTGTTTGTTTGCTTGTTTTCGGTTGTATTTGTCCATACTGGGAAGAGTGTGTTTGCTGGGCTGCTTGCTAACAACCATATGTATCCCAGTCCTTGAACGCAATGCACGAATACACTCTGACACATGCACACGCGCTCTCACACTGCTTGGTTGTGTGTTTGTTTGTTTGTCTCCGTTTCCAGTCAAGGCCGCTGGGCCGCGGGTGGCCCTGATTGAGGGTGTGCGCACCCCTTTCCTCATGTCCGGCACCGAGTGAGTCTCCTCTTCTCTCTGCAATGCGTGGTTGTGCGCGTGTCCGTACTGGATGTGCTTGCCTGCCTTCTTACCCTTTTGTTTGCTTCTTTCTCACCACTGTTCACCGCTTCCCTTACCTTGCCCTTGTGTCGTGCGTCGTGCCCGCCCCCAGCTACAATGACATGCAGTGCCACGACCTCTCCCGCGAGGCCCTCAAGTGAGTACTCCTACGTGCGTGCGTGTGTGTGCGTGGGTTGTCAGCGTGCATTTGTAACCGTGTGTTTGTGCGAATGTCTTTGTGTCCGTCTTCGTTGAGTGTGTTGAGTTGATCATGCTGCATGAAGCCCAAATCCCTCGACACGCACTCAATCCCCACGCCATATCATCATTCCTGGACCCACGACACCGCATCTCATTTCCATATCATCGCTCATGTCAAATCTCACCCCATCTTACCTCATGGTTGTGCACACCAGGGCTCTGCTGAAGCGCACGGCCATTGATAAGTCGCTGATCGACTACGTGTGCGTCGGTAACGTGCTGCAGGAGGTCCGCACCAGCAACGTCGCCCGCGAGGTGAGCGCGCACCACGCGTGATGGTGGTGATGATTGTTTTTTGGGAAGGGGGGGGGGTAGTGATGGTCATGGTGTGCTCTTGTGTGGCGCTGTATCATCTTTTCGCTTTGATTTCGGATCGCCCAATTGTGTTCGTTTCACCCATCCATACTGACGTACCCTCGCGCGTGACTTGGTTCGTACTTGTGTGTGTGTGCGTGTGTGTGTGTGTGTGTGTGTGTGTGTGTGTGTGTGTGTGTGTGTGTGTGTGTGTGTGTGTGTGTGTGTGTGTGTGTGTGTGTGTGCCTGTGTGTGTGTGTGTCTGTGTGTCTGTGTGTCTCTGTGTGTGTCTGTGGGTGGCAGTCGATGCTTGAGGCCGGTCTGAACCTCAACACCCCCGCGCACACC
>NW_004754898.1:141182-146671 GCF_000188695.1 Salpingoeca rosetta | reverse complement strand
CCCGCTTCTCAACTTGTTGGTGATTGTTGACGCTCTGTGGTTTTTTCATGTGCTCATGACGGCTGCATTCTCACGGTATGCGCCCACGTGTGTGTGTGTGTGTGTGTGTACAGCAAAGTGAAGGACCCCATGGGCTACGTGAACTTGCTCTCCAAGCTGAAGCTCAAGGACATTGGCCTCGAGGTCAGCACATTCTCCCCACCATACTCACCTCACCCGCCCACTGCTCATGCAGTGATGCCATTGTCCTGTCATTTACGATGTGTGTTCGCACCCTTCACTTGCATCACTGCCGCTCTTCTTCGCTGACGGCTCGTGACCCACCCACCCACCGGCACGACACATGACTAACCCAACACCGTACTCTCTTTGCATTCACATTCAACCACCACCCTCACCTCACCCGTCTACGGTACCAACTGTTGCTGTGTGCAGCTGCCTGCGATTGCCGAGTTTTCGACCAACGAGACGATGGGCCACAGCGCAGACCGGCTTGCATCCGCGTTTGGCGTCACTAGGCAGGAACAGGTGCGCACACACCTGCATAAGCTGTTGCAAGGGGGGGTAGAAATGCCTTGTCCACCATCCCACTCGTGTGTGAACGCACGCGCGCGCGCACGCACACACACAACACACGCACGCACACACACACACACATACGTACACACACACACGCACGCACGCACACACACACACGTCTGATACACCCCTTTTCTTCCCTTCCGCCACCGCCACCACCACCACCACCACATCCAGGACGAGTTTGCGCTGCGTTCGCACACGCTTGCGCGGGATGCGTTTGAGGCGGGTCACCTGAAGGACCTGGAGCCCATCTACTCGGCCCGCGCAAAGGGGTTTGTCACCCGCGACAACGGCGTGCGCGTTGGCACGATGGACAAGCTGCAGAAGCTCAAGCCGTCGTTTGTCAAGCCGCACGGCACCATCACCGCTGCCAACTCGTCGTACCTCACCGACGGTGCGCGATTGTGATTGGATGCGTGATGGGGATGGGGGTGGAAGATGTGGTGGATGGGTGCTGTTCGTGTGTGCGTGCGTGTGTGTGTGTGCGTGTGTGTGTGTGTGCGTGTGTGTGTGTGTGTGTGCGTGTGTGTGTGTGTGGAAAGGGAAGCGGAGAGGAGGGACTGTCACCATGCCACCGTTTCCATTGTCATGACTGCTGTGACCCCCTTCCCTCATCTTCCGTCCATGTGCTTCATGTGTACGTGTGCGGTGTGGTAGGTGCGTCTGCGTGTCTGCTGATGACGGACGACAAGGCGAAAGAGCTTGGCTACAAGCCGCTCGCGTACCTCCGCAACTACGTCTTCGTCGCACAGGTGCGGTGCACACGCCATCACCACCCGCCTGCATGCAATGACGTCAGCGCTGTTGACTGTTACGCAACACGCACACATACACGAAAAAACTCATGCATGTGCTCAAACGACGCCTCTATGTGTGTCACTGCGTGTGTTTGTGTGCGCGCGTCTTCCCCCCCCGTACGTTCTCACCCTTGATCGTGCACACACACATACACACACACACATACACACACACACACACACACACACACACACACACACACACACACACATACACACGCACACACCATCACCACCACCGCCACCACCCCTGGCACCATGTGAATGGTGTTGTCACCACCACCAAGGACCCCAAGGAGCAGCTGCTGCTGGGGCCGACGTACGCAACGCACAAGCTGCTCAAGCAGACGGGCCTGACCCTCAAGGACATTGACGTGTTTGAGTTCCACGAGGCCTTTGCCGGCCAGATTATCGCAAACCTGAACGCCCTCAACTCGGACAAGTTTGCACAGGAGTACCTTGGAGAAAGCCAGAAGGTGCACACCTTGCTGCTCGCTGCTTGGGTGTGGTGTGTTGTGGCGTTGTGATGTTGTGTGTGTGTCGTTTGGTATTGGGTGCGGCGACGATGATACTCATGCGGGTTGATGTTGTTCTCCTTCTTCTTGCTGGTTTGAGCTCACTTGCTCAGTCACTCAGTCAGTCAGTCAGTCAGCCAGTCAGTCACTCAACTCACTCACTCAACTCGCTCTCTCACCACCGCCATCGACTGGACATGTAGGTTGGCGAGATTGACATGAACAAGTTCAACAACTGGGGCGGGTCGTTGTCGCTGGGTCACCCCTTTGGCGCCACGGGCGTTCGCCTTGTCACCACCGCCGCACACCGCCTCCATGCCGTACGTCCACACCACCCTTTGCTGTGTCGTGTCATGTGGTTGTGGCTGTGGTTGTGGTTGTTGCTGTGGTTGTGGTTGTGGTTGTGGTTGTGGTTGTGGTTGTGGTTGTACGCTTGGTATCGTGTGTGTGTGTGTGTGATCCCCCGTCAGTTGTACGCTTGGTATCGTGTGTGTGTGTGTGTGTGTGTGTGTGTGTGTGTGTGTGTGTGTGTGTGTGTGTGTGTGTGTGTGTGTGTGTGTGTGTGTGTGTGATCCCCTGTTGTGTATCAATGTGCCCTTGCTACTGCTGCCGTTGTCATCACCCCCGGTACCATTGCCACGCCTCACCACCATTTACCCCTCCACCCTCCCGACCTCATCGTGTGGTGTGCAGGAGGACGGCAAGTATGCGCTTGTTGCCGCGTGCGCTGCTGGCGGTCTCGGCCACGCGATGATCGTGGAGCGCGCATAAACGCACACACATGCACACAACACGCAACACACGACACGCAACACACGCACGTGCACACACATGCGCACGCACCGCACACACATGCGCACGATGCACACACATACACACTGTACTTGGAAACGCCTGTGAATGGCGTTGTTGTCGTGCTTGTCGTGATTACTGCTGCTGTGATTGCTGGTGTGACTGAGCTTGTGGTTGTGGTTGTTTTGTCTTGTGTGTTGTTCCCCTGTCGCTTTCTTGGCGTTTCTGACAAGTCGAAGCCCCCCCCCCCCCTACTTGCTACTCC
This sequence comes from Salpingoeca rosetta, assembly GCF_000188695.1. Lineage (NCBI taxonomy): Eukaryota > Choanoflagellata > Craspedida > Salpingoecidae > Salpingoeca > Salpingoeca rosetta. The sequence continues at coordinate 143,720 of NW_004754898.1, read as the reverse complement.
TTTGTTCGTCATGGGTTGTGTGGTGTTGTAACGTGTGCTTCTCAGATGTGTGTTACCACCCTCTCTGGTGTCTCGTGTCTGTCCTTGCCTTCTGCCCTTTGCCTTGTTTCCCTTACTGTCTTGGTCGGTTGCGTCTTCGAGGTGCCTCCCGCACAGTCCTTCCTTCCTTCTTCTTCCTTGTGCCTCCCCCCGCCCCTCTCATGTCTCCCTGATCCCCATCCCTCAGTCCTTCCTTCCTTCTTCTTCCGTTACTAGCCTGTCATTCCCCCCATACACCACCACCGCAGCCACCAACAAAGACAAGGAAGAGAGGGGAGGGGGAGGAGAGTGGGGGGGGGGGAACGGAAGGCGAAGCCACCACATTGTCACATCACATCATGTCACATCACACACACACACACACACACGTCACATCATTTCATCACCTGAAGTCCTTCCTCCAAAACACCAACGCCAGTGATTATGGGTACGTGTTGATGTGGAAGCGGGGTGCTTCGTGTGTGCTTGGTGTGTGTTGTGTTGTCAGCTACCATCGCCCTTCACCATCATGCTTCATCACAACCATCACAATGGTAGCGGAGAGCGTGGACGACTTTGTTGCTGGCATCGTCGGCGGCGTGGCTGGCCTTGTTGTTGGCCATCCCTTCGACGTCATCAAGGTGTGCATGTATGTGTGCGTGCATGTGTGTATGTATGCATGCGTGTGTGTGTGTATGTGTATGTGTGTGTGCGTGCGTGCGTATGTGTGTGTGTGTGTCTTTGAACCTCTCCACTCCACTCCACACGCACACACTCTGTTTCATGGGCGCGTGGAAGACGGACAAGGCCCGACACACACACACACATACAGACCCACACCCACACCCACACAGACACACATATACACACACACACACACACAAACAGACATAGACACACACACACACACACAGACACACACATAGAGACAGACAGACATAGACACACACACACACAGACACACACACAGACAGACAGACAGACAGACAGACAGACTCACACACACACACACGTACGCGTGCGCTCTGTCCTTCCACACGTTCACCAAAACCCTTCTTCTCCCAACATGTCACCCTTTGCTGCATCAGGTTCGTCAACAAACACACCACGGCCAGTACTCGATAGGCAGGGCAGCGGTCGACCTGGTGCAGAAAGAAGGCGTGCGATCGCTCTTCCGCGGCATCGGCCCGCCCGTCTTTGGTCAGTGGCAGTGGTGGCAGTTGTATGGAGGCATGTGTCACGTTGGTGACAGTGGTATGCAGTGGTGTGCGCCAGTGTGCAGTGGAGATGGGAACAGGCCAGACACCATGTGTGCTGCGCGACCCTTGCGTGACAGAGCTACTGAGCGACGTGAAGCAGCTTGCGCATTGGTGTTAACATAGCTAGCAACATTGCTTTCCTTTCACTGTGATGGATGGCGTGGCAGGGGTCGGTGGCCTGAACGCGGTTCTGTTTGGCACATATGGGTTGGCTGCGCGCATGCTCACGGGCAAGCCGCACGCCAGGGATGAGCTCACCCTCGGCCAGTCTTACGTGGCAGGTGCGTTGGTGTGATGGCGTGATGGCGTGTGTGTGTGTGTGATTGTGTGTGTGTGTGTGACGGTGTGTGATGGTGTGTGTCACTGCTTGAGGAAGACTGGGTCACCTGTGACAACTGTGCAGTGCTGCTGCTGCCGACATCATTCCACTCATCCACCACCATCACCTGTTGTGTGCAGGCACTGTGGCTGGGATTGCATGCTGCACCATCACTGCGCCCACGGAGCTGCTCAAGTGCCGCGCTCAGGTAACCACCAGCATCATCTTGTGTGTCTCGTGTACAGGTAGCATCAGCACATGCGCGTGTTCGTTAATGGCACAAAGGTGACACGACGCTTCCCGTCATACACACACACACACACACACACCTGTGTGCACCGTGGTATAGGCGGCAACAGTCGCCAAGTCACTCCCCCACAAAGCCGGACAGTCGCCGGCAAGCACGCTGTATCAAATGAGGGCTGTCATCAGGGACTTTGGTGTCCTTGGACTCTTCAAGGTTCGTCTTTGCTTGCATGCACATGTGCACGTGTGCGTGTTCATGTGTGTGTGTGTGTGTTTGCGCGTGTGCCGTTGGTGTGTACACGTGTCGATTACGACGTTGCTGCACATGCACCAGCCACCCTTTCACAGCTCGTTGTGTCCACACATACACACGCATCCATGTGTTATGATGATGGTGACAGGGCTGGTGGGTAACTGTGCTGCGTGACGCGCCAAGCTTCGGTGTATACTTCATCACATACGAATCCCTCAAGCGCAGGCTAACAAACGGCGACCCAGACCCAGGTACGTGTGCGCGCGCGTGTGCGTGTGTGTGTGTGTGTGCGTGTGTGTGTGTGTGCGTATGTGTGCGTGTGTGTGTGCGTGTGCGTGTGCGTGTGCGTGTGCGTGTGCGTGTGTGTGTGTTTGTGTGTGTACGTGTGCGTGTGTGTGTGTGTTTGTGTGTGTACGTGTGCGTGTGTGTGTTTGTGTGTGTGT
>NW_004754898.1:109517-141082 GCF_000188695.1 Salpingoeca rosetta | reverse complement strand
ACATACAGACACAGTCCTCACAGTCTCCACAGACATCAGACTGATCTGCCACTATGGCGAGACTCGTGAGTGACGCAGGCGCTCCATCGCTGCATCGGGGCATCGTCCAGCTGCGTGGGTGCATTACCCCCTCTACGTTCGTTATGTATGAATTCATGCACTCGCCCTCACAGCGCGCAGGAGTGTGTGAGTGTGTGTGTGTGTGTGTGTGTGTGTGTGTGTGTGTGTGTGTGTGTGTGTGTGTGTGTGTGTGTGTGTGTGTGTGTGTGTGTGTGTGTGTGTGTGTGTGTGTGTGTGTGTGTATGTGTGATTGCTCCAGCAGCGTCACATATTTCGATAAGCAAACCCAGTGGTGCATGTGTGTGTGTGTGTGCATGAGTGTTTGGCATAGCAAGTAATTTGTGCGAGTTGGCCATGTGTTTGTGTGCGAATGGTTGGCAACGTGAGCCGAGGCGTGATGTCGTTTAAAGCTCGAAACGGTTCGTAACTGCAGGAGAGAGAAAGAGGAGAAAGCTGAAGCGGGTGTGGGCAAATAAGTGCCCAGGCAGAGCAAAGCAGACGCTCGAGCAATATTTGGGGGAAGGTGTGTGGGAGAGGGTGGAGGTGGATTGATGCAGGACAACAAACAAAACCAGAGAAACAGACAAATGCACAAGCAAGATAAAGCTGAGGAAGCAAGCCAAGACGCAACAAGGCACCGCACAGCGACAGTGGCAGTCTGCTTGTTTGCTAGCCATGGGTAATGGGGCAACAAGGCATCAGGTGCACATGGAAACACACACACACACACACACACACACACGATTAGGGAGCAGGGAAGGGCAGGTCCCGCTGGCAGCCCGTTACACGTTGATGTCTTCCTCGTACAAAGGGTTGTCAAACGAGTAGTTGACCTGATCAGCACCGCCCCTCTTCGCACTCCGTTTCACATACAGATACGCGCCGATAACAACGACCACCAGCAGCGTAACCAGCACGCCAACGGCTGCCTCCCACCCCTTTGGTTTGCTCGACCCGCTACCAGCAGTCGACCCACGGCCCCCACTCGTTGTTGTCGTCGTGGCTGCTGGTGTTGTGCTGCCAGATACAGGTGGTGCCGTGTTGGTGGATGACTGTGCCGGGAACGAGGACCCAGCGCCAGTCGAGGTGGATGTGGACGTCGAGGTGGAGGTAGACGAAGATGTTGTTGTTGTTGTTGTTGTTGTTGTTGTTGTTGTTGTTGTTGTTGTTGTTGTTGTTGTTGTTGTTGTTGTTGTTGTTGTTGTTGTCGTGGTGGTGGTTGAAGTTGTTGTTGTTGCTGAGGATGACGGAGGGTGCATTGTTGTTGCAGGAGAGGAGTGGGGATGGACAGAGGTGGTGGTCGCGCTGACTGGCATGGATGTTGTGCTCACGTTGACTGGCATTGACGCTGTGGCTGCTGTTGTCAGGTTGACTGGCATAGAGGTGGTTGTCACGTTGATTGGCATGGATGTTGTGCTCACGTTGACTGGCATCGATGCTGTGGCTACTGTTGTCAGGTTGACTGGCATCGACGTGGTTGTCACGTTGACTGGCATGGATGTTGTGCTCACGTTGACTGGCATGGATGTTGTGGTCACGTTGACTGGCATCGATGCTGTGGCGCTGTTGTCAGGTTGACTGGCATCGACGTGGTTGTCACGTTGACTGGCATGGCTGTTGTGCTCACGTTGACTGGCATGGATGTTGTGCTCACGTTGACTGGCATCGATGCTGTGGCTGCTGTTGTCAGGTTGACTGGCATCGACGTGGTTGTCACGTTGACTGGCATGGATGTTGTGCTCACGTTGACTGGCATGGATGCTGTGGCTGCTGTTGTCAGGTTGACTGGCATCGACGTGGTTGTCACGTTGACTGGCATGGCTGTTGTGCTCACGTTGACTGGCATGGATGTTGTGGTCACGTTGACTGGCATCGATGCTGTGGCTGCTGTTGTCAGGTTGACTGGCATAGAGGTGGTTGTCACGTTGACTGGCATGGATGTTGTGGTCACGTTGACTGGCATCGATGCTGTGGCTGCTGTTGTCAGGTTGACTGGCATCGACGTGGTTGTCACGTTGACTGGCATGGCTGTTGTGCTCACGTTGACTGGCATCGATGCTGTGGCTGCTGTTGTCAGGTTGACTGACATGGATGTTGTGGTCACATTGACTGGCATGGACGCTGTGGCTGCTGTTGTCACGTTGACTGGCATGGATGTTGTGCCAACGTGGGGCTCGTCTGCGTGCGGGTGCGGGAGTGGGAGGTGGAAGCGCTCAATACTGTTGAGGGTCGGGTAGTACGACCAGTTGGTGCCGTGCTCGCCAACCAGCTCGCCCTGTCCACCAAACAGGTACACATAGTGCCCAACGGACGCAGCAGCAAACCTGATAACGAAGATGGTCGGCGTGAGCGAGCGAAGCTGGCCAGCACACGAACACAGTGCATCGCATGACGCACAAACAGACGAACAAAGACACATAGATACACGGACAAAGACACGTACACACACGCGTACACGTACACACACACACATGAACACACAAATACACAAACATTCAGGAACACACACTCTCACATCACGGTCACAAGGCGTCGCACCTGAATCGAGGGAAGCTCACGTGCCCGAGGTGAGTCCACTGGCTTGTGAGTGGGTTGAACACGTCAACGTCATCCACAGGCACAGAGTGCGCGGAGTTGTTGGGGTGACGAGTTTCCCCGCCAATGACAACGAGGTGATTGTGCGAGTTGAGTGCCACCTTGTCGCCTCGACCACTGGGGAGATCAGGCTCGCGTCTCCAGCCTTTCCCGGACGCAGGCAACCACGACTCAACAACGGGCAGCGGGTCGGTGAAGCTGTTGGCGTGCGTGAAGCCTCCAACGGCGTACACGGTGGAGTTGACAGTCGTCACGGACAAGTCGCCACGAGCGACTGTGAGGTCTCCGCCAGCAACCTCGGCAAAGGTGGTGCCGTTGACGGTGTAATTGACCAGCTGGTACATCTTGCTCTGCGCAGTGTACGTGGCGTCGTAGCCTCCGACAACGTAGATGGTGTCGTTGAGGACGAAAGCAGCGTGGTCTGAGAGGGCCAGGTCGCTGGGAACGCTGGTCCAAATGCCTGTGTGGAAGTCGAGGATGTCCATGGTTGTGACGATGCCGTCGTCGAAGTTTCGGCCGCCGATAAGGAAGAGGTTTGAACCGACAATGACGGAGGCGTGGCGGTAGCGGTTGGAGGGTGCACTCCATGTCTTGATGATGCGCTCATTGCCGACGGCGGCGAGGAAAGCGTAGACTTCGGTCAGGACCGATGTGCAGTAGTAGCCCGGGTATGAGGCGTTGATCCACTCCTGCTGAATGCACCCGCCGGAGATGAACGCGATGGGGGCCTCCAGTGTGGAAGAGCTGCTGGAGTTTGCTGTGCCGTTGTGATGGATGTGGTGGACGTGGTGCGGGTGGGCAAGCGCCAGGGCCATGTCGCTGACGCCAAAGTCCAGCGAGGCGACTTGGGTTGCGTTGATGGCGACATCGTCGTCGTGCGGGGAGCGGCTTTCGGCGCCAAGGGCATGTATCACAACACTGCTGGCAAGCAGCACCATGGCGATCGCCAAGGCCAGCGCTGTCGTTGCTCTTGCTGACATTCTGCAGTTGTGGGTGGAGAGTGAGTGTGGGGGGTGGTGTCTGAAAGTGACAGGAGAGAACAAAGGACAACAACAACACACACACGTGGTTGTTGAAGCCGCAACAGCCTGCACACACAGTGGCGGAGAAATTTCTGGCAAGCTTTGAAAGAAACACCAAGAATGCGCGATATTGTTCAATTTTGCGACGACGGCTCAGGACAGCACGTATTGTAGTAACGGCGGCAGTGCCTTCTGGTTGGTTGTTGATGCGGATGCTGTCGTGGGTGGTGGACGTGTGCTGTGACGCTGCGAGTCGTGTGTTGGGGCTGCTGCTTGGACTTGTGGGTAGGCGAAGGAGGATAAGGAGGCCAAGCGAGGACGCAGAGGAGGAGGAGGAGCGACAAAGGGAGGGCTTACCTCACAAGGACTGGCGGGTGAGGAAGGCACGCATGCGTCAGATCCTGGATCACATCGATCAGCGTGAGCGTTGTGTGTGTGTTTGTGTGTGTGTGTATGTGTGTTGTGTTTGCGTGGTGTTGTGTGTGTATGTGTATGTGTGATGTTGTGTGTGTATGTGGGTGATGTGTGTGATGTGTGTGTATGTGTGTGATGTGTGTGTGTGATGTGTTGTGTGTGTGTGTGTGTGTAGCGCGCTTGATGCTTTGTGGAACTCACCGGCACGACGTGCACTCATCCCGTTTTTTTTTTTTCATCCTCGCTGCAACTCAACCAAATGCTTCGTGTGCGGTGACTTTACCTTCAATTCCTTCGCACACCAAACTTTAGTGAACGCCAAAGGCGTTACTGTCTGAGGAGGATCTTCAACTGCTTGATGCCCACGCCGTGCCTTGGCTTCATTTGACACTGCGTTCGCCCTCCTTCACTTTTTGATCGTTGTGCAGGCTTGCGCTTGTTCCCAGCAATGACAACAGCACGCCTGTCACACCATAAAACAGCTCAAGCACACCATCAAGCAGTCACGTTGTGTTACATTACATTACGACCCTCAACAACATCCACATATGCATTCTTCCCTTCTTGCGCTCAGCAACCACACACGACTCTCCCATGCATTCGACATGTATCTCGCTTGTGTGTCGATGTGTGGCTATTCGTTTACTACTGTTCCTTTTGTTGAGCAACCCATCGACGTGGCAAACGTAGCAAAGGAACGAACCGCTGGGGAGCAGCAGGGATCAAGGAGAAGAAGAGAGGACGAGAGCGAAGAAGAGCGTAAAAGACAACAAAGAGGGAGGAGAGAACAAGAAAAGGTGCCTCCCTCGTGTGCTATCACCCGAAACGGGTGTCTTGCAAGTCTGCAATAACAGGTATTAGCCGCAGGCGAACAACGTGGCGGGTGGGGGTGTGACTACCCGTTTACTGGTTCTTGGCGGCGAGGGCTTCGTTCAGGCCGTCCTCAAAGGGCTCCAACAGAGCATCCACGCACTGGTTCCACGCCTGCAAAAATTGAAGACATGGGTGAGGTGAGGTGAGGAGGAAAGCATGAATCAGGCAGCCAAGCAAGTGCGACGCGGTGACGCAGCAAGGGATGTCATCAAACCACCATAAAATCACAACACGTTATTATGTCACGCGATTGTGTGCGCGTGCATGCAACGAGCGACTCACGTCATCGAGGTCCTCGTTCCACTTGTCACCGTAGCCGGTCTTGAGGGTGTGCAGGAAGGCCTCCTTGAAGTTGACAGAGTGCTCGGGAATGACACCGTAGTCGGCATGACGCTCGCCCATTTTCTGTGGACGGGTGATGCGAGTGCAGAAGCGGAGGTGAGAACAGCAACAAGGGCAATGCGACATCAAACGGTCCAGAGACGCTGCGCGAGTCCGTCACATACAACCACACAGACAGACAGACAGAAAGACAAACACACACACACACACACACGCACGCACACGCACACGCACACACACGCATGCACGGATTGCGTACCTTCAGGACGGGGCCGAGCTTCTCAAACTCGCGGATGCTGGTCATGGCGGTGTGCATGGTGTCGCGGACCTTCTGCGTGTGCGTCTGGAACTTCTCGTTGGTCTTGAAGTCGCCGGCGGAGAAGGGAAAGAGCTTGGCAATGTTGGGGTCGGAGAACATCTTGTCATAGAAGATGTCGGTCCAGTTGGGGATCTCCCGCTCAACCATGGCCCAGCTCTCCTGGGTGATCTTCATAGCGCTGTCGTCCATCTTGAGTGTTCTTGGGGTGTGAGGTGAGGTTCAAAGAGGCGAGCCGAGGGCTTGGTGGATTCCTTCTTGCTTGCTTGCTTGCTTGTTGGCTTGAGATGAAGTCGATGAGAAAATGATCGTTGAACACCGGCAACCGATACAAGTACTCAGCCAAGTAAGTACATCAAGGGAACAACAAGACCAAGGCACACACAAAAGCCAACAAAGGAGAAAGGCCGACAACCGTCGTCAGGCCATCATCAGTGCTCCACAACCAACCATTACTTCTTCTTGCCACCACTCATTGCTTTGGTGCTTGGGGCTTAACCTCCGACTCCATTGATGGTGATGCAAGAACCGTGATGCAAGGCCGGGTTTAGTTGGGTGGGTGGTAGCTTGAGTTGGGTTGCACGCACTTGCACGAACCGGACACGTGGTTGTGTTGTTGTGTTGTGTGCGTTGTTGTTGCTTGCACAGTGCACGGCCACGTCTCCATGATGACGTTCGTTGGAGACTTTGCACGCCGTTGACGAAACCAGAAGTGCTCGCAGTGGGCGGGAGTGATGCCCTCAAGTCGCCAAATTGCGTCATTGACGAATATTGGGTGAAGATGTTCGTGAAATGTCTATGGGAATCGAAGAAATCGTGGCGCGCAACGGATACGCAAGAAAGCACGGAAACACGTATCTTCACACTCAAAAACGTGCTTGGCTTGAGTGCTTGCAGGGTTGTTGCATGGGTGTGCATGTGGTGGTGCGTGTGTTGTGCTGTCTGTCTGTGTGTGTTGTGTGCATGTGTGTGCATGTGTGTGGATGAAACACGTTTGAGTGGATGTGTGTGTGTGTGTCGATCCTTGGTTCATGTCAAGCCAGGAAGCACAAACGATCAGCCGCGTCAATGTTTTACAAGGCCAGTTATGCACATCGTCGCAATCGCAGAAGGGAAGCACGCAGTCGCAGAATCATCAACGCCACCGGCACACTTCAAAAGGTCAGGACGAAAGAAAAAGATAAGGGAAAGCAAGAAGCAAGGGAGACAGGGGCATGGGCAAGTCAGAGAAACGAAGCAGAAGAAAAGCAACCAGTGAAGGATGGATGCGATCAATGAGAGCGTCGCAGACTGCACACACATGTGCATGCACCAACACACACACGTACAAAACTACAAACAAAAATACGCAAACAAAAATACAGACACACACATACATACACATACATACACACAGACACACATTCACACACATTCATACATACATACATACACACAGACATACATTCACACACATTCATACATTCATACACACACACAGAGAGAAATGGCATGGCGTCACACGGCACAACTACTGCTCGTCGCCCGAGCTGGCACTGTGTGCTGTGGAACCGCTGGTTCTTCCCCCCGCCTTTCTCGCTGTTGCCTTTGCTGCCTTTGCTGATGATGCTGACGATGATGGTGTTGTTCCCTTGATGATGGACCTGCCACGCCGGCCCGCTTTCCCGCGTCGCTTCTTCAGCTGCTCAAGCGCCTCAAAGCACGTCTTGCCAACATCACGCACGGGGCGTGCCTGCGGGTGGAGGTGTGGAAGTGTGTGTAAGTGTGTGTGTGTGTGTGTGTGTGTGTGTGTGTGTGTGTGTGTGTGTGTGTGTGTGTGTGTGTGCGTGAGTGTGTGAGTGTGAGTGGTTGTGTGTAAGTGTGTGTGCGATGAAGATGAGAAAAGGACGTACACGCACGCACGCTTGCTCGCATGCACGCACACACACATGCACACATGCACACACACGCACACACACACACACACACGCACACACACGCAGCCAGCCAGGGACTCACGGGTCCGTGGAAGAGGAGCTCGTTGTCCAGCACTTGCGCAATGGTGTCGCGAAGGTCTGGGAAGGTGGGCCTTTCTTCCGGCTGTGCCGCCCAGCACGACGCCGCGATGATGTACATGTCATCCCACACGTCACGTGCGTGTTCCTCCTCCTCCGGCGTCGGAAACTCATCAGACGCAACAAACTGTGACGAGAAGGGGTGGCGGGGGGGGGGGGTTTGACAAGGTGCAGGGTGAGCGTTGTGTGCGGTGTGTATGTGTATGCTTGTCGTTGTGGATGTGGTTGCGTGTGGTGTTGTGGATGTGGTTGCGTGTGGTGTTGTGTGTGTGCAGGATGGAGCGAGGGCTGAGCGCAGAACACAACAAGAACCCACAAGGAAGAACACGTGTGCTTGATCAAACAATCAACAGCAATCAACAACAATCAACAACAATGACAATTGTCACAACAGCCACAACAGTGACTGCAGCAACATTCAAACGCCTGTGCGCACCTCTGGTTTCTCGAGGCGCGTGCCTGCAAGCAGCGCCTTGCGCACGTCCTTGGTCGCAATGCCCTGTGATTCCCAGGGCGGCGCCCCGTACGCAAGTATCTCCCACACAAGCACGCTGCAGCAGTGGCGCGCGTGTGAGCGTGTGTGTTAGAAGGGGGGGGGCGAGTGGGCAAGGCTCAATCATGAATGTCAAAGTACAACACACACACACACACACACACACACACACACGCACACAGCCCGCACACACACACACACTCACACTCACTCACTCACTCACACTCACTCACACAGCGGCGGCGACAAGCGGCAGGGAGGTACGCACCCGAACGACCAGACGTCGGAGGCGGAGGAGAAGCGCTTGAGTGTGAGGGATTCGACGGCCATGTGCTTGACGGGCAGGCGACCTGCTTTGTCCAGTCGCCAGTGGTTCTGTGAATTGGTGTTGGGGCGGGGGTGGTAGGGGTGGTAAGAGGAGAGGTGGGATGGGGTTGGAACAACGCTCACACTCACACACTCTTACTCACACTCACACACACACACACACACACACACACACGCGCACACACACACACACACACACACACACACACACACACACACACACACACACACACACACACAACACAAACACAGAGAACATCGCGGCGGACCTGTCCGTCTGGGATCTTGCGCGTGAGTCCAAAGTCGCCAATCTTGACCTGATTGTCGTGGTGGAGGAGAATGTTGCGCGCTGCCACGTCCCTGTGCACAAACCGGTGCTGATGGCGGCAGTTGATGGCGGATGGGGATGCGTGGACATGAATGAGTCGCGTGAAAAACAGCAAACATGCACACACATGCACACACATGCACACACACGCAAGCAAGCCGCGGGTGTGTCACCTTGCTGAGGTAGGTAAGGCCGCGAGAGACCTGATGCAAGATGGTCAACTGCTCGTGGCTGCGGAGGCGGACCTGTACACACACACACGCACATGTATCAACACATACACACATAGGGAGTGCAGGTGAGTGAAGAGGCAAGCTCCAAGCACAAGCAGGTGCACATGCAGGTACAAACACAAACCAACATACACATAGGCACACGCACACACGCACACACACGCACACACGCACACACACACACACACACACGCACACGCACGCATTCAGGTACACAACACAGCATACGTACACACCCCGCCCACACATCTTCCCAACCTGAGCGCGGTTGCACTGGCGCATGAGTGTGCCGAGGTCCTTGTATTGCATAAAGTCCACGACGACGACGATGAGCCAGGGTGCCTTGTTCACGCACGTGCCCACCAGCTGCACATTCATGTCCATTCGTCACAAGGGGAGAGCGCGGTGAGGAGGAGGAGGAGGAGGAGGAGGAGGAGGAGGAGGAGGAGGAGGAGAGGGCGTAGGCAATGATACTCACGAGCATCACAAATCGCTCACAGTCACAAAAAAAAAAATTACCCACGCACACAGAAGAGCAATAATAAAACAGCAAACGTGCAATACACGCACACACACACGCACGCACACACGCACACACACACACACACACACACACACACACACACACACACACACACACACACACGCACGCACGCACACCTGCAGGCAGAACTCGTTGTCAAAATTCATCATCATGGCTGCTTCGCCGAGGAAGTCAATCATGTCCTTGACAGCAATGTGCGGCCGCATCAGCTTGACCGCAACCTGCTGTACACCACCGCTCCCACCATCGCCGCTGCCATCACTGCTACCAGTGGCGCTGGGTAGCTTGCGGTCTGCGAGGAAGACTTTTCCGTATTGCCCGTGACCAATGATCATCTTCACCTTCAGCTGCTCCCGTGGCAGTTGCGACTGGTGGTGGTGGTCGTCGTCGTCGTGGTCGTGGTCGTGGTGGTCGTGGCAACGTGCAGGATAAATGGATGGGTGGGTTGACACGAGCAACGTGTGTTCATGAGACAGACAAGCGAGCTTTGCCCATTTGAGACACACGCACGAAGCAAGACACGCACACACACACACACACGCACACACACACACGCACACACGCACACACGCACACACGCACACACACACACACCTACATACGACGCACAACCCACAACACGCACGCACCTCCTTGAAGAGGCCGGTGACGACGGGCGAGGTGTCTGTTGTGTCACGATTGAGTGCAAACGGATCAATGCGCGTCTCTTGCGCAATTCTAAACGCCTCTGTGATGGTGTCCGAAACGTTTTGCGCCTGGGCACAAGGGGTGTTTGGAGGGTCGGGTTTGTATGGTAGGCGCGAAGCAAAGAAGAAGATATAATGAGATGATGATGATGATGATGATGATGATGATGATGATGATGATGATGATGATGATGATGATGGGATGGGAGTTGGGGGGTGGAACAAGCAAGCACGGCGCGTGACACGTGCTGGTGGTGGAAATACACAGACACACGTGGCTCGACGCGCAACACAGCAATTACTCATACAATCGGGCACGCGGGCAAAAGGCACCCGCAGCCACAACACAACGACACGCACACGCACACGCACACGCACACGCACACGCACACACACACACACGCACAGCAAGCGCCTGCAGCCACGCCCCACCTTTGATTTGCACTGAAACACGTGGCAGAGCATGCCTTCCTCCTCGCTGTTGTTGGCAATGAATGCAAACAGCTTCTTGTATGTGCGATCCACGCCCGTAAAGGAAATGGCCTTGATCGGAATATCGCGTAAGATTTCCACAGATTCTCCACCCTTCGTCGCCGGTCGCTGGATGACAATTCCGCGGGGACTGATCTCAAGCTCAACCACGCCTACCAATGCGCGCGCGCGCGTGTGCGTGTGTGTGTGTTTGTGTGTGTGTGTGTGTTTGCGTATGTGCGTGTGCGTATGTGTGTTTGCATGTGTGTATGTATATGTGCGTGTGTGTGCGTGAAGGTGTGAGTGAGTGGGTAGGCTCGCGCATGTAAACGTTGCTGTGCAAGTGCGTCAACGGAAATCGCATTCACGTCACCCAAGCGCTGCCTGTCACCCCCCTCCCTGCCGCATCCACCAATCCACCGCAAGTGGCGTTACCTTGCATGCGTGACTTGTCTTCCCGCACAACCTTGATGCACGCCTCCACCACCTCGTTGCCGCCGGGGTTGGTCGTCTTCACGTGCCCGAGATACTGCGCAGGGAGAGGGGCGAGGGGCCGAGAGGGGTGGCAATTGCAAACAGGGCGGAGCACAGGTAATGTGAGCGGAACTGTCCAACGTACATGTACATGATGCACACAAATGCACACAAATGCACACACACATGTACAAGCACACACAAGCATGCAAGATTGCACGCAATTGCCCGTGCACATGAACACATGCATAAGCACGCATAGGTCTGTTTGTGGGTGGCTTGTACCTTTGCGTCGAACACGGCAATGACATCTGAGTACTGCTCAAGAACGGCTTGCACATCTTCAACTGCGTCCTGGTTCTCCTCGGCCCACACATGCACATCAGCGAGGTCTGTGCATCGCATGGTAGAGGTAAGAAGGGCGTGTGCAAGTGTGTGTGTGTGTGTGTGTGTCGTGTGCATGTGCACATCCGTGTCAGCCTTGTGGACCCGCGATCAAACAGGCAGTGCACATTTACAGCATACACACACAAAGTACAGCATATACAACATACACAAGCTTACACAAATGCACATACGCACACGTCTACGCGCGACATTACAGCCTTTTGTGTGCTACCTTGTCGGCGTAAGGTGTTGTTGGCCTGTGTGTCGTTGTACTCGTCCATCTCCAGATCAACATCGCCCTCCATGCCAGCAACGCGTCCGCCAACACGCTCAAACCCACTGTCGTCACCAGTGACATTGCTTGCCGCTGCTGCCGTTGTTGTTGTTGTTGTTGTTCCTCCACGTGTTGTTGCTGATGACGTCGTGTTTGCTCGGCTGTGTTGCCCCTTTGTGAACCTTGCAAGGTCTGCCGCCGTGACGTTGTGCTGGGGCGTCCGCGCCTGTTCGTTCCCGCTGGTGGTGGACAAATTGTCCACGCTGTTGGTTGGCGTTCTGTTCAGGCTGGTGCCGCCCGCGCCCTGCCCGCTCGCGGCACCGGGCATGGAGGGCGCAAACATGACGTTGGTGATTGCAGCAGCACCGCTCGCCGCCATGGGCAGCGACACCTCCACGTCGTCGGCACCGCGCTCCTCAGACCAGAAGCAGCCAAGCTTGCGCGCAACTGCACACATGGTGAAGGAGGGGGGAGGGGGAGGTGTGGTGATGTAGTGTGTGTGTGTGTGTGAGTGTGTGTGAAAGTGTGTGTGAGAGAGTGTGTGTGAAAGTGTGTGTGAGAGTGTGTGTGAGAGTGTGTGAGAGAGTGGGGGTGAGTGTGTGTGTGAAAGTGTGTGTGAGAGTGTGTTTGTGTGCATGTGTTGAAGAGTGTGTGTGAGTGAGTGAGTGTGAGTTTGTGTCGGGCGAGTAAAACCTTCCTCACAAAGCACCACCACCACTGGCACCACCACCACTGCCACATCGCCACGACGTACCGAGTGCGAGCCAGTTGTGGTGCCCGGCGTGCATGGTGAGATCACTGCGGACCATCTCCCAGTGCGCTTCCATTGCGTCATCGCCGCCGCTGAGGGCAAAGTTCCCCAACGCATGCCCGCTTGCGTCATGATACAGCACGCACGTGGTCTCAATCCATGCGTTGTCCGTGTTTCTGTCGTCGTGCACGTAACCACGGTACACCTCGCTGCCGGCAGCAAACAACCCGTCCACAGCACTGCGCAGCGCACGCACTTCCGCTTCAGACATCTTGTTTCCCGTTTTGTGTGTGTGTGTGTGCGTATGTGTGTGTGTGTGTGAATGTGTGTGTGTGTGCGTGTGTGTGCGTGTGTGTGTGCGTGCGCGCGTGTGTGTATGCGTAAGTGTGTGTGTGTGTGTCAGTGTGTGTCAGTGTGTGTCAGTGTGTGTACGTGTGCATGTGTAAGTGCGTGTGTATGTGTAAGTGCGTGTGTATGTGTGTGTGTGTGAATATGTGAATGTTCACGCGCAAGGGGAAAGCGAAGCGATTCAAGGACCACCACCACCACCACCACCACCACCATCATCATCACCTGCAATGAGTTGAGTGCCTCTTCGCTGAATTCCCTCTTCAGCGTTTCGCTCACGCGCTCGCCAGGATCAACGAAACCCTAGAACACACACACACACACACACAAATGTATGAATGGATGAGAAGTGGTGGGCAGAAGAGTGAAACGGTGTGCGTGTGCGTGTGTGTGTGTGTGTGTGTTCATGCGCGCGTGAACTTTAAACTTTGAACAGGGCACGATCCCCACCATCAATCACCATCACACGTACGCCGGGAAATGCGAGCATGGCGTTGTCTCTGCGTCGAACGGCCACAAACTCCAGCACGCGTTTGCCGTTGCGGTACACGGGATCCCCCTCGGGGGTGAACGCCCACCTGCCCATCATGCGGTACGTGTGTGCGTGTGTGTGTGCGTGTGTGTGTGTACGTGTGTGTGTACGTGTGTGTGTATGTGTGTGTGTGTGCGTGTGTGCGTGTTGTGTGTGAGCGGCATGATTGCTCCTTGCATGCAAGTCCAAGCCTGCCACATCCTCCCAATCACCACCCATCATCATCATTATCATCATCACGCACCACCAGCGCCCATCACGACAGCGCTGCGTACCTGGTGACAACGGGGTCTGCTGCGTGGTTTGGCCCCCACCGCCCGAGCACGCCGCGGCCACGGATGCCCGTCCGCCCTCGCACATTCCTGGCAGCGGTGACACGTGGTGATACGTGATGATACGTGATGATACGGGGTGATACGTGATGGTGATTGGTGAGTGATGCGTGACACGTTCGATGCATACAAACACACACAAACACACACAAACACAATCGCACAAACAAACAAACGTACAAACCACTCGATCACACAATCAATCACGCAAACACACACACACACACACATACACACACACACAAGCAAACGCACAACGACACAATCGCAAAAAACCACGACGCGTACAGGGGCAGTCCGTCGACAACGGCGTATTGGCCGTGGTGCGAAATGCGGTTCACGCGTTTGCCCTTCACAACGTCAATGGCATTGAATCTGCATCGTGGTGGTGGCAATGGTGGATGGTTCATGGTGGATGGTTCATGGTTCATGGCACATGTGATAGCATGGTTCACCGTGTTGTGTGAGCCGTGATGATGGACAAACAACTAAGCCTAAATGATTTCATCTTCATCCTCGGCCACCGCTGCCCCCCCCCCCCGAATCACTCAACAATAACGAACAACAACCGCATGTCAATCATTCAACAGCAACAGCCAACCAACCAACAAACAACTTAAACAACAAGAACAACTTAAACAAGCAACAACGAGCAACAACAACAACAGCCAGCATCACCACACGTGGCAAAGTCACCTGAGCTGGGACGTGTCCTCGGGATCCGCCCATTCTCTGCCTGCAAGCACGGACGCTGCGGTATATGCTGTCGGGTAGTAGGATGGGTCGTCCACGCCCCAATCGACCGCAACAGGGATGACACGACGGAGGTCTGTGCCAACATACTTGTCACCATACAGCACATCCAACTGGAGCAAAGGGCCGCAGAGAACGAGGAATGGTGCGTGCGTGTGTGTGTGTGTGTGTGTGTGTGTGTGTGTGTGTGTGTGTGCGATGAGAATGCAAGCAACGCTCAAGACAGCGAGCAGCACACGTTACATCGGAGGACACACACCACCATCACCATCACCACATGCATACACCACCGCCACCGCCACCGCCATCACCATCACGTGCACATACATCACACGCACACACACCACCATGACCACACGCACACACACCACCATCACCATCAGCACATGCATGCACACGAAGAGAAGCAGTAACCGCACGTCATCCGTGTCCGCGGGTTTCCATCGTGTCACGTGTCGATGCAGCATGTTGCCACTGCGCTTCTCCCGACGGCTGCTGTCGGTTGCGGCGTTGCTGTTGCTGTTGTTGTTGTTGTTGATGGTGGTGCTGTTGGTGGTGTTGTGTGAGTCGTCCTCAAACTCTGCCTCGTCCATTCCAAAGAGCGGATTGGAAAACACCTGTTCGCGCGCGCGTGTGTGATTGTGTGTGTATGTGTGTGTGTATGTGTGTGTGTGTGTGTGTGTGTGTGTGTGCGTGTGGATGAGTGAGTGTATTTCAGCAGTTGGGTGACGTGTGGGCGTGCGAAAAATGAAATACACGGGTGCAGTATACAGTCAAATGCCCACACACACACACACACACACACACACACACACACACACACACACACACACACACACACACACACACACACACACACACACACACACGCAAAAGACCCACTTCCATCCCCTCTGTTTGTGTTCACCTCGCGTTCCTGGTCTGGAAGGGCCGGGGCGCCGAGAGCAAAGTCCCGACTGGACATTGGTTCCAGAAACTCCGCAACACCAGAACTCGCCCTGACACAACGTGGCACGTGCGCAGGAGTGAGTGGATATGAAGTGAGCATCAGGGAGTGAGAGGATGGATGTGTGTGTGTGTTGGATGTGGGGGCGGATACGGATGGAATAGACGGACACATGCACAGACGCACACATACACACAAAAACGGAGGCACACACACATGCACATAGGCACGCGCGCACACACACGTACACATGCACACGCACACAACAGACAGACAAACGAACAGACATACGACAAGAGGCTAAACAACGCCGAACAACAACAAACCCCCCCCCACGCACACACACATGCATGCAAACTTCTGCATGCACTCGCACACAGATACATCCATGCAACTGACTCTTGGTTGGCCATGTGACCAGATGGGACATTCCATTGGGTGGCCCTGAATCAAAAGCAACAAAAACAACAACATCATCATCACCATTACACGTGAACCCAAAAGCGGACACAACAACAGGCGCACGAACGTATGTAGCCTTCAGCGCCCCGCAGTCCACGCCCCACGCACAACAACAGCAGCCAACAACAACAACAATTACAGCGAACAAGTCCGAGCTATTTCGACGACGCATGCATGTGTGGCGCGCACTTTCTGTTTGCCGATGGGGGCGAGAGCGAGGAGATGCCTGTTGCACCATCAGCGTTGGCAGGGGTGTCCCATGCGGTGCTCTTGCGGCGTGCAGGCTCCTGGTTGGTGGTACTGGTGGTGTTGCTGTTGCTGTTGTCATCCTGAAGGTACGAAGGCCGACGCACGTCGTGTGTGGACGCGCGTCTGGATGCCGAGGATGAGGCCTTGCGCGAGCTCTCCCTGCTGAGCTGCTGCTTCTGTGACTCTGCGTCGTCCAGTTCTTCGAGCGAGCGCCGGAAGCGGCCCAGCGTGTAGAGGTAGAACATAATGGCCACGATCAGGATGACGGCCACAACCGCGCACACCGCCACCACGGCGATGGTGGCTGCATCCACCATGTCGCTGGTTGATTGATTGATGCTCCTGCTGCTGATGCAGGCACACCCCCACTTTCACGCCAAACAGCACTTCGTCACCAAAACGGGGACCAACCACACAACAACAGCGCGGCAAACAAAAAAAGAGCAAGAGAGCGAGAGAGGGAAGGACAACGAATGTCCCCGGCTATCAACAACAAGCGTGCAAAGGGGAAACGACCGCCCCAACGCCAAGCAAGCAAGGTGGACTGCCTGGCTGGCTGGCTGGCTCGCAGGCTGGTTGGCTGGGTGCGATCGTCTTCCAATGGTGGGGAGGGAAGGAAGGCGATGAGAGGAAGTGGTGGTGGTGATGGTGGGTGTGTCGCTGGTTGTGTTGTGTGATTTTAGTTACAGACTGAATTCAGTTGCCATGCCTTGACGTCTGTTGCGAATTGCGCTAGCTTGAAACTGGCCAACCGTGCAATTCGCAAAACACAGTACCCCCTGGAGAACAAACAGGGATAGAACTTTCTAGCTTTCCTTGCTTGCGTTTGATCCTGTGAGGTGATTGTGACGTCATGTCATGCCCATCGCCGAAAAAGTCACGAGAGGCCGAGACATGGTACCGTGGCACGCTGTGCTGTGCCGTGTTGTGCCGTGCTGTGCCGTGATGGTGCAGGCAGCCGACTCATGGGCAGCTGGTATGAACGACATGTTGTAAGTGACGAAAGGGATGCAGGGATGCTTTGCCTGCTTTGCGTGCGTGCGTTGTGGGCTTGCTTGTTGGCCGATCTTTGCTTCCCTTGTTTCTTCGATTGCATTGCGGCTCTTTGGTTCGTCGCTCACTCTCACTCTCCCTCCTGTTGCTTTCGTTCCCTTGCCACTACACCACCAACAACAGCAGAGTACATTCAAACGAGGCAAAACGCAGCAAGCGCAGCCCCCTGTACATCCCGGTCTTGCACGAGCACCTGTTTCTCCGAAGAGCGAAGACGTTCCTGTCTCAGTTTAAGTGTTGACCGGAAGCGCAGACGCGTCGAGAGCACGAGCGCTCGCTCTTTCTTGGTTGACAGCAAACAACAGCACCTGCAAACATCAACAGAGCCAAACAACGACGATTGCTCACCGAACCACCGCCACCGCCACCACCACCACCACCAACAACAACAACAACAACAACAACAACAACAACAACAACAACAACAACAACAACAACAACAACAACAACAACAACAACAACAACAACAACAACAACAACAACAACAACAACAACAACAACAACAACCGCCGCCATGAGTGCGGATGAAGATGTGTGCGTGTGGTTTGTGGCCAAGGATGGCCTGAAGGCGACGCAGGCCCTGAAGGTGGAACTGGAGTCTCGCGACTACTCCGTGCGTACCATTGACGTCGTGGAGGACGTGGAGGAGCTGCTGGAGCTCAACGACGCTGATCACTTTGGACTCATCGTGCTCATGCACACCAAGGCGCTCGCAGAGCACCTGCTTGATCACTACGACATCCTGGCCCGCGCGACCAGCCCCATTGTTGCCATTCAGCTCGTCAACCCGCGCGCCAAATCGACAGATGAGCGCACGCTGCACTTTGTCATGGGCCTGGACGCCTCCGTCAAGCACGTCCTTTGGAACACGGCCACGGGCACGCGCACCATCCCGCTACCGGTCATGGCCGAGCTTGAAGCCGGTCTTCGCAAATCCCTGCCTGACTCTCAGATTGAGGAAACACTGTTTCACAGCGAAGAGTCAAAACACGTGCACTTTGTGAGTGCGTACGTTGTACGCGAGCGAACGTGTGGGTGTGGGTGTGTGCCTGTGATTTTGCTTTTGTGTGTGTGTGTGTGTGTTTGGATGTGATGACGATGTTGGCGCTCAACCTTCTTTTTTTGTGCTGACATTGTTTTCGCATAGCAGGTTGCATCCGACTCCGCACTGACACAACACACACACACACACACACACACACACACACACACACACACACACACACACACACACACACACACACACACACACACAAACACACACACTCTCTCAACAGGATGAGGGCGGCACGCGGCGGCAGCGGCTGTCGCTCGCGCCAGACGAGTACATTGATGTGGTCATCACGGGTGCCGAGGGCAGCTCGCGGGAGGTCTCTGTCGACAGATCGTCTGTCGCGTCATCCGCCATGCCGAAGCGGCCAAGCATCATCAGTGTCGACAGCATTGTCTGGCCTGCGGAGTATGATGAAGAGGATGGTGGTGATGGGAGGAGCACGCGTGCCACAACAACCCCCTCCATCCGCAGCTTTGTGAGCAGCGATGATGAGGGCGGGCACAACGACGACGACGACGATGATGATGACGATGATGAGGAGGAAGCCAAGAAGTTCAAACCGTCTGTGACGGCGACAAAAGAGCAAGCAGAGGCGATGCTGAAGCGACAGAAGGTGCCCGGGTCTTTTCTCATGTGGGAGAACCAGACCACAGGCAACGTCAACCTCAGCATGGTGGGAAGAAAGACGTGCGTGCGTGTATGCGTGCGTGTGCGTGAATGTGTTCGGATATGCGAGTGTCTGTCTGTCGTTGGCTGCTCTTCTTCATTTGTCCAATTGTTGCTGTTTATTCCAACATATTGACGCGCATTGACAACACAACAACCCCAAACACACACACACACACACACACACACACACACACACACACACACACACACAACACTCCACGACAGGTGGGGACGTCGGGCAAGCTGGAGCACCACAGCCTGAAGCGGACCAACGGCATGGTGATGCTGGACGGGCGCACCATGTCCAAGACATGCACGTCGCTGCAGGATGTTGTGCAGCACCTCACCGCCGACAAGGAGTCACTCTCGTGCACGGTCAGTGAGTCAGAGTGTGAGGTGAGACGCCATCGTGCGCATGCGTTGCACGCACAACGGTACAATACCACCTTCGATCCCGGTCTTGCAAGCACACACACTTACACACACACACACACACACCTCCACACCCTCCCCCTCTCTCTCACCCTCCCGATCTCTCTCTGTCTTCGTATCTTGCACCCGCGCCCATTCTACTCATCCCACTCCATCCACCTCTTCATCTTTCCCTCCTCCCTCTCAACACACAACACACACATACACACACACACACACATGTAACCACACCCAACACCACCACCACAGCTGCGCCGGGTGTCGCCGGCCGTGCAGGGGCGCCAGCGGTCGCGGTCTGACAGTGCATGTACGCGGTCCCTCGTGTCAGCTCTCATCTCCCCAGCCCCGTCGCCGGGGATGCAGCGCAGGCCACACCCGCTCGACACGACGACAGCAAGCAGTACAGCCAGTGGCGGTGACGCGCGCAGGGGCAGCTTTGGCTGGCGCCGACCAAGCATCCTCAAGGTCGGCAATAGGATTGGCAACAGCAGCGACAGCCTTGCGAACATGCCCCGGTCGCCGCGGCCAAAGCGCAGCAGCCTGGCTGTGCCACCCGTGCACTACCACCACAGCAGCAGCGGCGGCAAGGCCAGCAGCCCGAACACCACCGCCAGCAGCACCAACAATGGCGGGGGCGGTATTGGCCGTGGGGGGCTTGCGATGAGCAACCTGGGGCGCGGGTCCATGCCTGACCTCCGTCGCTCCCCCGCGGTCCGCCGCAAGACGCCCGAGCCGCTGTATCGTGCCGTGCACCAGCGCCAGCACCGGGGCTCCATCTCCCCATATGTGGCCTGGGAGGGCGTGCGGTCTGCCAGCTCGTCGCCAGCCCCGCGCCGCAGCTCGCGTGCGCTGCCTACCGACCTGCGCCGACCCATTGATCTGCAGACGTTTGTGTCGGTGGATATGGACGAGACGTACAGCGACGACGCCCGCAGCGTGGGCCCTGGTGGCGCCCGCCGCGGCAGTAGCGTCAGCAGCATTGGCGGCGGCGGTGGCGGACGTCGTGGCAGTATTGGTGTCGGTGGGGTCGGTGGTGGACGGGACCGGCGGGAGTCTCGGCGAAGCAGCCACTATCCCCTGGCCAAGGGGTCGCGCGACAGCAGCCGGGATGCAGCCGACAATGATGACGAGGACGACGGCAGCCCCATGTGCCTGCGGTGGGCGTATGTTGTGGCTGCGCTGTGCGTGCTGGCTGTGCTGGCGATTGTGTTCCCCGTGATTCGCCTGAAGAGCGGTGCGCAGGGGCGCAACACGGCGGCGGGCGCACCCAACGGCACCAACGCAACGACCACCACCATTGGCACCGGCACAGCACCAACAACGGCAGGCACCGCAACCACCACCCTACTCCTCCCCTCAACAACAACAACAACAACAACGACGACGACGACGACGCTGCCGGACGACCTGCTGCCTGCGTGGCCAGATGTGCTGCAATTGCCGGCGGAGAGCGAGGCAACGGCAGTGTACACGAGCAGCAGCGCGGCCACGGTCACGGTGGTGGGCGGCACCCCAGGCGCTGTTGCCGGCGGTTCGCACAGCGGCGGCAGGGATGCGTTTGTGCTGCACATTTCCAAGCAGAGCGGTGAGCTGCTGTGGAGCGCGCAGCTGGGCACGCCCGCGGACGATTACGCAACCTCGGTTGCGGTGGACGAGGCGTCCGGTGACGTCATTGTTGGCGGCGGCACGCAGGGTTCACTGTATGGGCCACTGATCGGCGAAGAGGATGCGTTTGCCGTTCGTTTGGACGCGGGCACGGGCGCGGTGGTGTGGAGCAGCCAGGTTGGCTCGCTTGGTGGCGTGGACAACTACGAGAGCGTTGCGGTGCACGGCGGCATTGTGTACGCGACAGGCCAGACGCGCCCGGCAACGAGCGATGCGGAGGTGGTGGTGGCAGCACGCAACGCCACGACGGGGCAGGTGCTGTGGACGCGCGTGTTTGGCTCGAACCGCTACAACAGCGGGCGCGGCCTGGCCGTGGACAAGGGGACGGGCAACGTGTTTGTCTCCGGCCGGAGCAACGGCCCTGTGGCGGACGGCGCGTCTGCCTTTGGTCGTGACGACGGGTTTGTTGTGCGGCTCGTGCCTGCAGGCAACGACAGCAGCGTGGCGTGGGCCACGCACCTGGGCACTGGCGGGATTGACCGCGCCATGGCGCTCGCTGTGGATGACGACAACGATGATGGTGCTGGTGGTGGTGCCGGCGGTGGCACGGGCACGGGCACGGGCGACGTGTTTGTGGTGGGTCAGTCGTTCAGCGACTGGAGCAGTGGTGACGATGACGATGCGCTTGTCAACCAGGGCAGCTCGGACGTGTTTGTGGTGCGCGTCGACGCAAGCAGCGGGGCAGTCGTGTGGACGGCGCTTGTTGGCAGCAGCGGCACGGACGTGGGTGCGGGCGTTGCTGTTGCCAACGGGACGGTGTATGTCGCTGCGCTGATTGAGGGCGGCCTTGCTGGTGCTCCACGCGCCACGGAGACGGAGAGCGACGTGGCTGTCTTGGCGTTTGACGCGCAGACGGGCGCACACGTCCACACGCAGTTTGTTGAGACGGAGGGCGCGGAGACGGTTGGTGGCATTGCGGTGGACGCAGCGGCGCGCA
Source organism: Salpingoeca rosetta (assembly GCF_000188695.1). Taxonomy (NCBI): domain Eukaryota; class Choanoflagellata; order Craspedida; family Salpingoecidae; genus Salpingoeca; species Salpingoeca rosetta. The sequence continues at coordinate 119,006 of NW_004754898.1, read as the reverse complement.
TGGTCTACGTTGTTGGCTCCTCCAACGCCGTGCTTGCAAGCAACACCCCCGACGATGGCAAGGGCCGCGCCCTCCTGGCTGAGCTCAGCATGGACCTGTTTGGATTCTGATGCAGGGGGGAAAGGAGTGTGCGTGTGTGTGTGTGTGTGTGTATGGGGGGGGGGCATGTTCTGATTTCAGCTTCCGTGTTCCCTACCATATTGTGTGTGACCTTCTGGTGTCTGCTTGCATGCTTCCGTTCCCAACCGTTCGCACTTGGGGTGTTGCTGTGTGTCACTACGCTTGATTCGTGTGATTTGATGTGCACGTGTACGTGCGTGCATGTGTGCATGTGTGCGTGTGTGGATGTGTGTGTTCTCTGACCTGCTTTCTGCTGTCGCTGGCTTGCTTAAATCAAGTGAGCGAGCGAGAAGGAAAGGAAGGCAAAGTCGTTGTTGCTTCGTTGAACAAAGGGAAGAACAGTAGAGCTGCGACTGTGAGAGCACGTTAGTTGGTGCTCTGTGGCTTGTAGCGTCAGAGCACAGGCACTCGTGTCGTCAGAGTGCACCGTCGTCGTCATCATCTCATCATGAGATGCAACAACACAACAAAAACAAAGGAGAAGAAGAAATTGTCACACAACAAAACACACAACAAAGAAACACGCGCACTGCATTGCACTTCAATCATCACCCACTCCAAGCGCAGTGAAACAAACACCTTCCTGTCTGCCTGAGACCAGCCAACCAGCACCATGTCTTCGGTATGTGCGTGGTTGTGTGCATGCGTGTGTGTGTGTGTGTGGTTGAGGTTGTGTGTGTGCGTGTGCGTGCGTGTGTGTGTGTGTGTGTGTGTGTGTGTGTGTGTGTGTGTGTGTGTGTGTGTGTGTGTGTGTGTGTGTGTGTGTGTGTGTGGTTGAGGTTGTGTGTGTGCGTGTGTGTGCGTGTGTGCGTGTTGTTGAGTTTGTTGTGTATGTGTGCGGCAAGTAAGCCAGAAAGCAAGCTGGCAAGCCAGCAAGCAAGCAAGCCAACTACCACCTCACGGGTTGTTTGTGCTGTCCTTGCAGGAGAAGAACGTTGCGCAGCTCATGCCTTACACGACGCTTGGCCGCAGTGGCCTGCGTGTGTCTCGCCTCAGCTACGGCGCCTGGGTCACCTTTGGTAACCAGGTGAGTTGTGCGTGCGTGCGTGCGCGCGCGCGCGTGTGTGTGTGTGTGCTTGTGTTATGTGTGTGTGTGTGCTTGTGTTATGTGTGTTTGTGCTATGTGTGTATGCGTGTGTGTGCTTGTGTTATGTGTGTGTGTGTGCTTGTGTTATGTGTGTGTGTGTGTGTGTGTGTGTTTGTTGTGCGTGCATGCGTGCGCGTGTGTGTGTGCGTTCTTAGTTTTAGTCTCTCCCACCCCTTCTCTGTCTCTCACATACACAATCACACACAAACACCCTCTCTCTCACAGATCCAAGTTGACGAGGCCTACGAGCTGATGAAGCTCGCCTACGCCAACGGCGTCAACTTCTTCGACAACGGTGCGTATGTGTGTGTGTGTGTGCATGAATGTAATATGTGTACACATTTCTGCATATGAGAGTATGCGCGAAGGTGCGCTGTTATGCCTTCGCTTCCATTCCACATTTCGTTCGTGTTGGCGCCTTCAGCATCACATCGCGTGCGCCTCCAAACACCACTCCCACCTCCCATCTCACCTCCTTATCATATCCCATCTCACCTCTCATCTCACCTCCCATCTCACCTCCTTATCATCTCCACTTGCCGCCCCAACAACCACGCCTACAGCGGAGGTGTACTCCTCCGGCAAGGCCGAGGAAGTGATGGGTGCGGCCATCAAGCGGGGTGTTGAGAACGGCGACTGGGAGCGCTCCGACCTTGTCGTCACCACCAAGATCTTCTTCGGTGTCAAGGTAATGTAACGCCGTGCTTTGGGGTTGTGTGTGTGTGTGTGTGTGCGTGTGTGTTTGCGATTGCGACATGGTGCAAGTTGCTTCTCCTTTCCCAAACACACGCGCACACACGCGCACACACACACTTTCCTCACGTGTTCCCCCTCCACTCCACACATCATGCGGTGTGTTGGTTGTGGTGCAGAACGGCCCCAACGCCCGGGGTCTGAGCAGGAAGCACATCGTCGAGGGCACCGTCGCCTCTCTCAAGCGGTAACCGTAACAGTACTGATTGTGATCGTGCGTGCGTGCGTGTGTGTGTGTGTGTGTGTGCGTGCGTGCATGTGTGTGTGTGTGTGTGTGCGTGCGTGCATGTGTGTGTGTGTGTGCGTGTGTGTGCGTGTGTGTGTGTGTGCGTGCGTGTGTGTGTGTGTGTGTGTGTGTGTGCGTGTGCGTGTGTGTGTGTGTGTGTGTGTGTGTGTGTGTGTGTGTGTGTGTGTGTGTGTGTGTGTGTGTGTGTGTGTGTGTGTGTGTGTGTGTGTGTGTGTGTGGACAACAGGCGCCCATGCATTCCCCAACTTACAAACCATCCACCACCACCCCCACTACCACCCCCCACCACCACCACCATCACCACCATCCACCATCCATCATCGCCAGCCTGCAGCTCGACTACGTCGACGTGGTGTTCTGCCACCGCCCAGACCTCGTCACTCCAATCGAGGAGACGGTAAATGCATGACGGCTACGAAGACGCGTTGGAAGGAGAGCATGTGCTCAGTGTGTGTGTGTGTGTGTGTGTGTGTGTGTGTGTGTGTGTGTGTTTCGTTTTGGTGTTGTTTCTTGGAGCTTGCTGTGACTGGGTTTGAAGTGGTGTGGCACTTTTGGAGGTGCTTGAGACATTTTCGTTCCACTGTGGTTTGCATTGATATATGCACGAACCCGACACCTCTCCCCTTTCCGCTCCTGCTGTTGCTGCTCACCGTGTGCGTATGCGTGCATACGTACGTGCGCATGTGTGCATATGTGTGTGTGCATATGTGTGTATGTACATATATGTGTGCGTGTGTGTGTAAATATGTGTGTATGTACATATATGTGTGCATATGTGCGTGTACATATATGTGTGTGTGTGTGTTTGTGCACAGGTGCGGGCGATGAACCACGTCCTCGACCGCGGCATGGCGTTCTACTGGGGCACCTCCGAGTGGTCTGCCCAGGTGCTGGCGTGCTGTCGTCTTTGCTTGTGGAGAAGGGGGTGGGGCACGGTGCCATGCTGGCGTTATTGTGATGATCGCCATGGGCAGGTGTGCTGTGATTCATATGCAAACACACGCTCACACACACACACACACACATACACACGCTCACACGCTCACACGCTCACACGCCCACACGCTCACACGCTCACACGCTCACACATGAACATACATACACGCACGAACATAAACACTCTCGCATGCCACGCGCGGTGCACAGGAGATTACGGAGGCCCATCGCGTTGCCGACAAGCTTGGGCTCGTTGGCCCCATCTGCGACCAGCCGCAGTACAACATGTTTGAGCGCCAGCGCGTAGAGATGGAATATTTGCCGCTGTATTCGCAGTTTGGCACGGGCCTGACCACGTGGAGCCCACTGGCATCTGGCGTGCTCACGGGCAAATACTCGGGCAAGAAGGTGTGCTTCGAGGTTGATGTGGGATGTGCTGTGTGTGATGCTTGCGTGTGTGTGTGATAAATACAACTGTGCTTCTCTGCGTTGTACACACACACACACACACACACACACACACACACACACACACACACACACACACACACACACAACACCACCCACCACCATCAATGATCATCACCGCCATCAATCACCACGACGACCAGATTCCCGAGGGCTCCCGCCTGTCGCTCAAGAGCTACGAGTTCATCAAGAACAGCAAGTTTGGCAACTCGGACTGGCAGGTGAGCACGCGCTGATGGTGGGCTGAGCGTTGGATCGTTGCGCGGTTTGATGAATGCATGTGGTGTTACTGGAACAGCGTCGCTCACTCGCTTGTTACATTGCACACATTTTCACTCACATTATTACTCATACTCTCACACTCACACTCACGCTCACACTCTCACTCGTACTCTCACTCACTCTTTCACACACACACACACGCACACTTTCACACACATACACACACTTTCACACACACACACACACCACTCCCCCCTTCCCTCAATACCAGATTACGCGGACGGACGAGCTGAAGCCGATTGCGGATGAGCTTGGGTGCAGCCTGGCGCAGCTGGCGGTGGCGTGGTGCCTCAAGAACGAGCACGTGAGCACCGTCCTGCTGGGCGCCACGAAGGTCCACCAGCTCACGGAAAACCTCGCTGCTCTCGAGGTGCGGCAGTCGGCTGCTGGTGGTTGTGGTGATGGTGATGTTATTTGTGTGATGGTGATGGTTATATTTGTGTGGTGGTGATGGTTATATTTGTGTGGTGGTGGGAATCGTGATTGTGTATGTCTGTTCTGTGCCCCTCCCCCCACCCTTTGAGCCGCTCACGTATCACCTCAGCATCCCCCTCCGCCGACACTCACACGACATTGCATTCCTATCACCTCACACTGCATGACGTCGCGTTGCATCGCGTGGCGTGTGTTCAGGTGCTTGAGAAGCTGACGCCGGACGTGCTTGCACGCATCGAGGGCGTGCTGCAGACCAAGCCTGAGATGCACGGCATCCACCAGCAGGTCACGCGCATGCGCCAGTACCCGCCGGCTCAGTAGAGCGACGTGCACACGCACACGAGGGATGACAAAGGCGCACACGCATGCGCGCACACGCACACACACATACACATGCATTTCAAACACACACACACACACACAAACACATGCATTACAAACACACACATCACACGCACCCGAACATACACATGCACACTTGTGTGTTTCTTTTGTGTTCTGGTTGTCTTGTGTGCTGGTGTTACCCTTCCCATGCCTCATGTTTTACTGTTCCACCTCGTTTTTTTGCCACCCTCGCGTGAAAGCTTTAACCATCATGCACGTGCCTTATTCAGCACCACATACAAACCAAGAACCACAACAGCAGCAGTCAGTCAAGGTTGAATGAAGAGAGAAGGGAGAAGAGACGGGGACAAGCACGAACGTCTATGTTAGTGGGTCCAGATCACGCATGAGAACGGTGCCTGAAGTGCCTGAGAGCAGAGCTTCCTACTCCCATCGGTTGGCGAACTGCAACCCGGCTTCCTGTCACGAGTCACGAGTCATCCAAAAGCACAGGCAGCCACATCCACCTCATTGCGGAATAGTTGCCTTATTTTCAACCATTTTTCCACATCCACCACTGAACATTGCACCGTGCGCACACGACGACCACCACGACGACAATGCCACCTCGCAAGACGATTGACCTTGAAGCCCTGGCTGCAGCCAAGAAGGCCGCAGACGGTTCGTGTGTTGGTGTTGGTGGTGTGTTGGTGTTGGTGGTGGTGTTGGTGTTGGTGTGTTGGTGAGGTGTGACCATGCGCGTGGCCTTTCCACACACGTTGTGTTTCTTTGTTGTTGCGTGTTTCTGCTTTGTGCTTGCACAAGCATGCTCGTTGCCTGTGTGCTGTCGTTGGTCTCGCTCACACTGCCTCCCCCCCCCCCACCATCACCACAATTCCCTGCCTCCACAGTGTACATTGAGGCATGTCGCAGCTGAGGCGTGTTCAAGTCTCGGGCTGGAAAGCTCGAGAAGGCTGTGCTTGCACAGCAAGACAAACTTTCTTCGGGGGAAACAATCAGCGTGGTCGTGAACGGGGAGCGACCACGTCGGGGCAGCTTCGAGGTGACGGTGCGCGGCAAGACCATCGTCTCTCTCCTCTCCATGCCCAGGCCCTTCAAGCCGCTGAGGGCACTGGACATGGACGACCTCATCGTGCAGGTCATGGACGCCGTCACCAGCGGTGTGAGCGGCATCCCAGATGTCGCCGCGGACAGCAAGCAGCAGAGCACGACCACCACCACCACCAACAACAACAACGACAGCAAGACGGGCAAGGCCGAGGCAACGGCAGCCGCTCCTGCTGCTGCGGAGGAAGAGAAGGAGGAGCCTGCGCCCAAGAAGGCCAAGACGACCGCCAAGACCAAGAAGGCGCCGGCGAAGCGACCGGCCGTGCCAGGCACGCGGCGCAGCGCTCGCCTTCGTGCTGCAGCCAACTAACATGCCCAAGCTCTTTCAACACGCTTGTTGTTCGTGTTGTGTTGTGTCGTGTTGTGTTGTATCGTGTTTGATCTGTTGTGTTGCTTCGTTTTGAGTTGTGTTGTGTCGTGTCGTGTCGTGTTGTATTGTGTGACTGTTGCTGGCACGTATCCATACGGTGACATGTCAGTCAACTCTTCACCTCATCTCTACCCACCTCCTCACCTCCACACGCCTTGATGTTGTGTTCTGCCACGTGACAGGTGCAGTGCAGTGGTGCCATGATGGTGGCGGTGTGCGTTGCCTTGGGTCGTAAAACCGCTTGTTGCGGTGGCCCAGGCACAATCGTGCTTGTGGGCAGCAGCTTGGAACAAGCATATGCATGGCGTGCAAGCTTCATTGTGCTTGCCATCGTGCCCACTCCCTACCCTGTCATCGCTCCTCCCACGTCTTCCTGCCCCGTCCCCCCCCCTTTTCGTTTTGTCGCGTCCACAACACGCCCGTGTCACATTTACGTGGCGCTGGTGCGTTTTGTGTCTGCGGCAGAATGTGTGGCGAGGACACATGTGTGTGACGGAATCAAGGGGGTGGGCACGCGATTGCGGTTTCGCTGCTGTTCACAGCACGGCCATTTCATCATCGCCGCTGCTCCTGCCTTCTGTGCGTGTGCGTGCACTCAGCCTTGCGCGCGCGCGCGCGTGGTGTGTGTGTGTGTGTGTGTGTGTGTGTGTGTGTGTGTGTGATTTGGCAAGTACACAACGAAGTCTGTATCGATGTGTACACAGAAGAAAAAGAGGGAGAGAGCAGTGGGAGAACAAGGGAGGCAAATAATAACAGCACAAGTTGTGATGCAACACAAACACACAGCGAGCGAGCAAGAAGCATGTGCTGCAACGCATCACAACGATGAGGTGCTGGTGTGGGTTTGCGACGCGGGCTTCCCGCCATATCCGCTGATGCGCAGCGAATCGGCAGGCTGCGACGTGCGGCGTGGTCTGAAGTCAGCGAGGGAGGGGGGAGGGGTTGCAGCGCGAGTGTGTGAGTGTGTGTGTGTGTGCGCGCGCGCGTGTGCGTGTGTGCGTGTGCGTGTGTGTGAGTGAGTGTGTGTGTGTGTGTGCGTGTGTGTGTGTGTGTGTGTGTGAGTGAGTGTGTGTGTGTGAGTGTAAGTGCATGGGTGCGTGCGTGTGTGGTTTGCACTCGTGTGGGGGGTGTGTGTGTGTGTGTTCATGCAACAAGATTCACCATCATCCTATCGCTTCACCTCAGTCGGGGTGCATATGCACTTGTCAGGATTGCGCGTGCGTGCAACTGCTGTGATGTCGTCTGATGAGCAGAACCAGCGAGAAGCGCGTGAGTGTATGTGAATGAGGGACCGTATGTGCGCGTGTGCGTTGTTGTGTTGTACGTGTGTGTATCTATCTAGAGCAGGTGTTTGCAAGTAAACAACGACAGTACGGTCACATCAATCCCAGAAGTGTGTTCGTATGTCGCTGTACCGGTAATCGATTATCCGGCAGACGCTGGCGGCGGTCCATTGTGGACTGGGATGTGATGGTGGTGGTGGTGATGGTGGTGATGGTGATGATGATGATGATGAGAGGGGGAGGGTGGGAAGGAACTGGGGTTGATTGACATGGACGCAGAAGCCAAGAGGACGCACACACACACACACACACACACACACAGAGAGAGAGAGAGAGAGAGAGAGAGACACAGCACCACGTGCAGAGGTGCTTACGCGCGTTGGTCGGAGGGACAACAGCTGGTCCTGCTGTCCATATTGGAGACTTGGTGGAGGACGAACAAGAGCAGCTTGTCTTTGACTTGAACGCCATTGCCGCCGCCGCTGCTGCTGTTGTTGTCGTTGAATTGTATCCTGGGCCTCCGTGTCTTCGTCATCATCAGCATAGTCCTCATCATCACTTCCACCACCGCTGTCGTCACCACCACCACCACCCGTGTCACCATTCTCATCACCACCATCACCACCACCATCATCACCCTGCTCACCATCACCACCATCACGGGTGCGGCCACGTCTGCACGAGCGCGGTGACAGCGTTGGCGGTTTTGCAACGGCCCTCAATCGCACATCCGCACTCGCAACGGGCGCTTGGTGATGATGTTGCTGTTGTAGTTGTTGTAATTGTTGTTGCTGTTGTTGCCTCACCGCATGTCCGTGGGTTGCATGTGATGTGCGTCCCACACCGTCCCGTGCGCTGCTTGCGTCATGCTGTCGCAGTGGGCGTGGCTGCCGTGACGACATTGGGCGCCGTGCGGTAGTGGGGCGGCTCCGTGGCCGTAAAACGCGTTTAGACGCGCACGGCGACTGTTGCTGATGGTGTTGTACTGCTCCTGCATGTGGTGTGCGCGTGCATGCGTGCGTGTATGTGCGCGTGCGCGCATGTGAGTGCGCGCGCGTGTGTTTGCGAGAGAATGTGAGCAAGCCCACGATGGCCTTTCTTCCTCCCTCTTCTTCGTTTCCATCCCGGTTTCCACACACTTCCGGCCCTCCCTTCTCCTTCTCTGTACTCATTGGTACATGCTGTTACAGCTCACGTGTCTTTGCGAGGGCCTTGTCGATGATGGCTCGAATTGCGTCATTCCCCTCGCGATAAACCCGCCGCTTCACGTTGATCTTCCCGCGCCCAGCCTGCGTTGCACTGCACGGCAATGTGTGTGTGTGTGTGTGTGTGTGTGTGTGTGTGTGTGAGCGTGTTTGTGTGTGTTTGTGTTGGTCTGTGTCGCCACTATGTGAGCCAGCTCATGGCGTCCACCCCACAGCTGGACCGCGATGTCCTCATGCGCACGTGAGTGAGTCTGTGTGTCTCTGTGTGTGTGAGTGAGAGTGAGTGAGTGCCTGTGTGCATCTAAGAAATGTGATCTCAATTCGGAGACATGTAATTGTGGTGTATGGGTTGCATTCGTACGGATCAAGTATATCAGAGTAGAGAAGCTCTCTCGCCGACGCGGCTGCCCGGGAGTAGAGCCCCCTGGGCACACAGCATATGCAGACAAGTACAGCAACACGAGGAAAAGCAGACTAGAGATACATATACTGATAGGAGTAGTACTGCTACCAGCGCAGTATCGGAGGAAATCACGGCTGAGACAGTGCGTAGGAGAGGTAGGCAGAGAAAGTAGAAATACGAATACGACATCATCGCATGAGGCTGGACGACAGCCGAGACGCGCACCGCAGTCCGAGCACACGTGGACAAGTAAAGAATGATACAACGAATGACAAGTGCATTCCCTATGAGCCTATACGTCAGTCCCACGGCCAGAAACAGACATTGTCTTGGTAGAGTTAAACCTAACCGACTGACTAGTGGACGTCAAACAGTTCCCAGGGAAATGCTCATGCGAATGGAATGGGACCACCGTTGACTCGGGCCAGTTTCCCACGATGCATCGGTT
>NW_004754898.1:107798-109417 GCF_000188695.1 Salpingoeca rosetta | reverse complement strand
GGAAGCAGCACCACACCCACGTCGAACCCCTGTAGTCCCCCAATGACAGACAGACACGCAGACAGAGAGACAGACAGACAGATAGACAGACAGACATATGACACGTACACACACACAGACATACACGACACGTACACATACACACACATACACACGTCACGTACACAAACGCTCCTTCTCTGGCGCGTTCATGAGGATCGTCATCTGGATCGCGATGCGGTACTCGCCAACTTCAGACTCGTCCACTTCCGGCTGATATGCCAACCGCTGCCGAAACTCAGACACCTGGTGCAATGAGGCAATGGGAACACAGGGGCAGTGAAGGAAGTGTTTGTTGAAGCAGAAAGGCGAGGTGTTGGGGGGGGGGGGTCAAGACACAAGGAGGTATTGCAACAACAACTGGTGTGTGTGTGTGTGTGTGTGTGTGTGTGTGTGTGTGTGTATGTGTGTATGTGTGTGTATGTATGTGTATGTGTTTTCTATCAGACCAGTGGGTGATGTCCGTGGCAATGAATGTGCCAACACGCCCGCTCCCTTCCTTCGACAGCCCATCGCGCTTGTCCTGAATGTGATGGTCGCGGTGACAGAATGAAGAAGAGGAGGTTGTTGCATGAGCAGAGCGCTTGGGCAAAAGGCATCGTTTGCAGCAGTCAGAAACCCACACACACACACATACATACACGCACGCACACGCACGCACACACACCTTGGAAAACATGTTTTTCTCCGAGAAGTTACAGCAGCCAAAGTCAAAGTGCGGCGAGTTGAGCTCTGCCAGTTTCGCATACGTGACGTTGTCGATGTGTCGTGCACTCTCCAGACAGTTTCCGTACAGGAAACACCCGCGCTTCGTGGCGTGGCCTGCGATGATGGTGGTGATTCGTGGATGGTGGTTGGTAGTCAAGTTCGCAGAGGGGGGGGGGTTGCAGTTGTGTTGTTCCGTCAATGCAGGGGTGCAGACGGACGCAGGAAAGTGTCCCATACACACACACACACACAAAAGCAGACGCGCACAGGTATCCATGCCCGCGTCCACAAGCCACCGCACCGTGTGTGTCGATGTAGAATGCGAGACCCGCTTGCTGCTGTGAGTAGAACGAGGTCAACACCTTGCTCGCAAAGATCCTATGGAGGCGTGTCGGTGAATATGCGCGCGCGCGTGTGTGTGTGTGTTTCGATGTTGAGGAACAGAAGTGTGTCCAGCTCAACAGCGCAATCGACGAATTGCCGTCAACTCGAGCAAGAACAGCAGCAGCAGCAGCACCAGTACTCACGATGGGTGAGTTGTTGGGCAGGGGTTGTTGTAGAAACGGTTCAGGTTCAGACCGTGACTGTCACCGCGATAGTGGCCACGTGCGACGCCTGTCACCGTGTTGTGCATTGCGCGATGATGATGATGATGATGATGATGATGATGATGATGATGATGATGATGATGATGATGATGATGATGATGATGATGATGATGATGATGATGATGATGATGATGATGATGCCATGCTCTTGCTGCACCACACACACACACACAGCTGCACACACACACACACACACAGCTGCACACACACACACAGTTGCACACACACACACACACACACACACACACACACACACACACACAC
>NW_004754898.1:86260-107126 GCF_000188695.1 Salpingoeca rosetta | reverse complement strand
CACACACACACACAGTGCACACACACACACACACACACACACACACACACACACACACACACACACAAGCGCGCGCGTCACATCAAGCATCGCTCGCCACGCCACGCACCGTCCGGGTTGAGCATCGGAATGATTTTGAAGACGAACATCGAGCGAAGCGCACACGCACGCGCGTCCTGTACAGTGGCGAGTATAACAGAGGAGACATGTACGGGCATGTGTGCACATGTGTGTGTGTAGGTGTGCACATGTGTGCATGTGTGCGTGATGCACAACGCATGGTGCGCCTTTGAACACGATGAAGCACGACAGACAGACACATAGACACACACACACACACATACACACAGACACATGCACACACGCAGCCACGGGCCCAAAAAGCTGTACCACCGCCCGCAATCACAATCACGTGCTTACCTCTGTGTTGAGGACAAAGTCGATGATGCCATTGCACACGTGCGAGGCCGGCGTCTCCCCGGGATGCACACGCGCGCTCACGAAGAATACCTGGCAGCGGTGGTGATGGTGGAAAGGGGGGGGGGGGTGGTTGGGTGTTGAATTGTGATGATCTTCATGCCCAAGCGAGAAGCAATACGTGCACACTCATACACACGTACATACACACCTGCACGAACGCGTAAGGTGTTCCACTACATATATACAGACACACACGCACAGACAGACAGACACAGACAACCATGCCCACCGGCCTGTCTGGGGCCACCCGCGGTCGCTTCGTGTTTCGATCGGGGAAGAGCGGAGGAATGCGAGGTTCACGCTGGTCCACAGATAGGCCGTCATCGTTGGCGGTGATGGTGACAAGGTGGACGCTGCGTCCATCGCGCGATTTGCACACGACTTCACGGTGGAAGTAAACGCCGGCGTCAGCAGCGCTCGCCTGCACATGTGAAGAGGGGGAGGGGAGGAGGAGTGTTGCGAGACGGAATGATGCAGGCGGCGAGTTGGTTCAAGGAAAGGGATGCATGGTGATGGTCAAACACGCACGGACAAGGTCGCCAAACACGTTGGCAGCCGCACAAATGCGCGCAAAGACTCACACGACGAACACACATCCTTCCAAACACACAAGCACACACACATGCACACACACACATCTATACAAACACACATGCACACACACATGCACACACACACACACAAACACACACACAGAAGCGTCCCGACCTCGTGGTTGAAGCGCTTGTCATAGGAGGCGAGCATGTGTTCGCATTCGGTGTAGGAGAATGGATAGCAGAAGGCAAAGCCAACGATGCTGTCGCGTGTGTGCGTGTCGTCGACAACATATGTGAACGAGAGCAAGAAGTCGCCGTCGTCATCCAGCTCTGCATCCACGCTGCTGCAGTAGCGGCCCCATCTGCACCCATGCGATGGTGTGCGGACACGCACGTGGTGCGCGTGGTGTGGTATGTAAGTGGCGAGAGGCGCGATGCGGGATGATGAGTGAACCACCAGCACAGCATTGGGCAGAGATAGATAGCAAAGTCTCTGCACAGACACACAGACACACAGACACACAGACACACAGACACACAGACACACACAGACACACACAGACACACAGACACACACACACACACACACAGACACACACACAGACACACACACACACAGACACACAGACACACAGACACACACACACACACACACACACACACACACAAAGCATTCGCACACACCGCCCCGATTGTTGGCCCTTGTGTTGCCGGTAGACAATGGGCGTCAGGCCCTGGTTATACAGGCGGAGTTGTTTTGTCATGTTGGTTAGCGTCACACGCAGGGTGTGCACACGGGAGGGGTCCAGCCGCGTCACTTTGAAGTAGAACCTGCCGACAGCGGTTGAAACGTGGCGGTTGAGGCGTGGCAGTGCACAGACGTAAGGTTTGATAGACGCGAGCCATCCATGCTCCAACAGGCCTCAACCTTCCTTCCCACTTCCCAACCTTTTCCACACCACAGCTGCGTAGTGCTACGCCGTCAAAGTATACCACACAGGCCCCGCCTGACGCACGCACCATGTCTTCAGCTCGCGCTGGCTGGCCCGTGCAAGGATGTCGGGGCTGACTTCAGCTTCCAAGTGCACTGCACAAACACACACAAACAGCAGCAGCAACGCGGGTGAGCGGAGGATCAGGCCAGTCACACCACAGCCAAAGAAAGCAAGCAGAGCGAGGCACAGGGAAAAGGATCGTCCGCAAGGTGACCTAGGAGCCTTGAGGGACGAAACGACCAAATGCCGAGAACTGCAGGCACTTACAGGTCATGTCGTTGTCGCGGGTAGGCACTTCCACAGCCTGCACCGCCTGCAGGTTCCCCGAATCAAACGTGGACCACACGCGGATGTAGGGCCGATCTGTTTGCTGCAAGCTTTCCCTGTGATGATCATCTGCGCTGGCGTGTACAGGCTTTCCTTGTTGTTCCTTCTGTTGACCGGCACTACCAGCTTCATTATCGTGATGATCATTGTCATCTTCACGCTCGTCGTCACTCGCGTCACCGCTGTTGTTGTCAGCGTCAACTCGATCAAGGAAGATGTTCACGTCGCACTGCCCGCGTCCTGGCAGCGGCACGTCCATCGCCACTTTCACAGCACGCGGGCCATCGTCTTCCTTTCTCTGCTTTGCCTTCTCCTGCGTGTGGTTGCCTTCTCCACGCTTCACTGCTGCGCCCTCCAGCCCGCGTGTGCGCTCGTCATCGCCCCACACATCACCACCACCACCATCAGCAGCTGTTGTTGTTGTCTTGTCCTCCCTCTGCTCCATTCCGTTCGTTGTTGCGAATGACTTATTATAGGACATTGTCCTAGAAAAAGGCGAGTAACGGCAAGGGGGAAAGGACTGAAGGAAGGCAACGACTCAACCTCAACGAGTTGTGGTGCAAAGCAATCCTCACTCGCACGGTTGCTTGGTTGCTTGCAAGCATCTGCATGGCGGTATGGCTGGTGCACGGTGCACGAACGGTGCACACGAAGAACAAGACAGGATTCTCTCTTCAGCAAAACGACGCAGTGGTGCACAAGTCCTCGGCTTGGTCCTCCCTTCACGAGTACAAGAGAACAAGAGGACAAGCACATATTTGCCAACGATGAGATGAGAAATGGAGAAAGCAAGTTAGTGATGCGATGCGAGAGAGCGGCTCAAGAACAGCCCTAAACGTCGAAAAAAGGACCCCCCCCCCACACACACATACATACATACATACAGCAGGACTCACGTGATTTGATGGTAGATGCTGGATGACTGGCTGGCACGCGAGCTGGGGGCTCCAGAAGAGCACGGCGTGGACGTGGGCGCAGCAACATGTCTATGTGCACTCGTTGCAACGGAAGCAGCGGGCTGTGTCTCTTGCTTGCGCTTGCCTTTGCCCTGCACGCCATGTGCACTGGTACCCTGCGACTCTTCGCTCCACTTCAAGGGTGGCGGTCGATGGTCACGGAAACTACGGCGCTGGCCCACAGATGACGCTGTGCATATGTTGAAGGACAGAACAGGAACAGGAGGTGTTGGGAGGGTTAGAAGGGATGGAAGGAGAAGAAAGGGAAGAGCGAGGCGAAACATGAGCGTGAAAGACTTGTGCATGGTGGACGATGGGGGTGGTAATGCGTAAATTGCCCATGATTGTTGGGTTTCTTGCTTGCAAGCACGAAAATGGCGTGTTTCGTTCGAGTCCTGAAACGGCAGAACGCATACTCACATGTGTTGCATGTGCTCCGCTTGAAAGGAGACGGACCGTCGTCATCCGGCAGTTGCACTAAAAAGGTGGCGAGTCAGACAAGGCGGATGAGCTGAGTGCACAAAGCCGCATTCAAATGTTTGTGCGATGGAGAGTATCGTGGCGGTGCAAACACATGGGCAGGCAAGTAGAGTGCAAGGCACATACACGCGCAGAGACACATGTATACACGCGTGTACGTGTACAGACGGACAGACATAAAAACATGCAGGCAGATGCACCACGCACACACAAACCTTGCACGCTTGCGTCCTGGCTTGGTCTTGGGCTGGCGCTCTGTCGACGGATGGGGCTGTTGCCGTCGTCTGAAAACCCGGAGAGGCGAGAGAGCCAGGCCGAGTCACCGCCAGGGGAGAACACCACGTCCTCATCCACACCTGCATTGGAGGAGCCATGGACAGGGGGCACGCGCAAGCATGTGAGTGTGAGTGCGTGATTGTGAGTGCGTGTATGAGTGCGTGTATGAGTGCGTGTATGAGTGAGCGTGTATGAGTTAAGCCGTGTACAAGGTGATGCATCCTGTATGGACCCTCGAAGTGTCACAACAACGATCAGACGCACCTGGACACGAAATGCGCGCATCACGCTGCATTCGCGGACTCGTTGCGCCTGGTTCAATCACAGATCAGAGCATTCTATGAGTGGATCGAATCACGAGCAGGTATGCACACAAGAACACATTTCCACGGCAAAACTCATTTCCCACCCAAACACACACACACACACACACACACACACACACACACACACACACACATGCCCTCCTACCTGGGGATTGGCGCAGTTGCACTTGTTGGGGGTCGTGCTGGGGTGTGATTGCTGGTGAATGGCTCGCTGGATGTGGGCTGTTGTTGCTACTGCTCTGTCCATATGCACGCGGGCTATTGACGCCGAACGCTGCGCTCACAGACAACCGACCACCACCACCGCTGCCATATCCACCCTGATGTTGCACTGGTGACGACGACCACATCACTGTGTCGTTGCCCGTCGCGCCCGCATCCATCATGCGTGCTCCCCTCATTGCAGAGACGGCGAGCGGGGAGCTGCGACGAGGGCGTGACCGCCGACTGCTGGAGGTGCGAACAAGACCCCGACTCGTGGCTGGTGGCGTGTGGGGTTGGTGCTGGTGCTGGGGCTGTTCGTTGTGTTGATTGTGCTGTTGGCGATGCTGGTGTTGATGCTGGTGGTGATGCTGATGTTCATGTTGGTGGTGATGGACGACGCTGGCTCGGTTGCTGCCTTCAGTCTTTCGTCGCAGCTGCTGGTGTTTGTGATCAGCATGATGCGCAGCAGTTGTGTTGGCGTGGGCTGTTGTGGTGTTGGATGGCTCCGACTCACGATGGGCAGCACGAATGGCATGATCCACAGCATCGTCGTCAAATGAGAATACAATCGAATCGCGGCTGCAAGTGGACGCATTGCCCACAGACTCTCGCGCATGCGCACGCGTGTACGTAGGCCCAGACATACCGACACGCTGCTGCTGTTGTTGTTGTTGCTGCTGCTGTTGTTGTTGTGTGAAGTTGCTGTTTGATTGCTTTGCATCATATGGTGTTGGATGATGGACGCCATTGCCGTTGCTTGCAGGCACGGGGTCGCTGTCGTTTCCACGACGGAGAGAGCGACGTCTGAAGCTACTGCGTGCACTGCTGCAGCGGGACGAGCAAGCAGATACAGCAACACTGTCCACGGAGACGCGAGGAGCGTACACGGCACACGGGGACGTGGGTCGACTTGATCGGACAATGGGGAGGCTGGGCGTGATGGCAGGTGGCAAAGAGATCAAGGGGCGGCGTTATAGTTGCAGCGTGATTGTGTGATGTGGTGGCGTGAGCATGCGATGTGAATGATGAGGAGGTAAACGACGAGGCAGGTGAAGACCTAAACAATGACAGGGACCCACGACACGACAATTCGACATACTTTGGCATTGCCACGTCGCCACGCTGCTGCTGCTGCTGCTGTTGTGGCACCTGTTGTTGCTGTTGTGGCACCTGTTGTTGCTGTTGTTGCTGTTGTTGTTGTTGTTGTTGTTGTTGTTGTTGTTGTTGTTGTTGCTGTTGTTCGGCGCTGCGTGACTTTCGCTTGCTCATCGACTGACGGTTAGACCTGCATCGTGAGCGACAGACCAAGTGAGAACACAACCACAACCAAGCGTGTCAAGAGAGCGGCACAGTGTTAGAGCAAAATCAGGTCGAGATACAACTTCAACATTAACCCACCCACACGTACCCGCCTCTTCTCCCTGCCACAACCGCCACCATCATCACAACACCACTCCAGCCACCACACGATTCAGCCAACAAGAGCAGTACAAGAACAACATGCCAACCAACTGACTTGAGCTTGCCCAGGGCGGCCTCAAACTTTGAGATGCTGTTGTTCAGATCGGAGTTGAACTTTTGCCACGATACCCCGCCACACCCACGCGCCCGCACAGCAGCGGCGTGGAAACGGTTTCGTGCCCAGCGCGGCGTGCGCCTCGTTCGTTGCTTCGGCGTGCTTGTGCTGCTCGTGTTTGGGTTCGAGGCACGGTCGTTGTTGCTGCCGGTGTTGTTGTTGTCACACGTCGTGTTGCTGTCCTTGCGCTTGCCTGCAGGCACGCGCACATCCGAGTTGCTGACAGACCTTCGCAACGGATGTCGTCGCCGCTGCCGAGTGAGCGTGCCCCAGTACCGTCGGCCTGTTCGTCCCCTTGTCTTCATACTTTGCATGTTCGCGTCACCATCCATGCTGTTCGCATCACCCGCCAATGAAGAGGTGTGGTCCTTCGTGGTATTGCCGCTGCTGCGACCGTTGGTGCTGGTGTCATCGCTGTCGTCATGCATTCTCTGGCTGTTTGCACCACGGCCATGGTTGTAATGCCCAGCGCCATCACTAGTGCAGACACTGTTGCTATTGCTGTTGTTGTTGTTGCTGTTGTTGTTGTTGTCCATGCCCTCGCCTCTGTCTACATCGTCCTCTTCGTCGCTATCATCATCGTGAGCGAAAAAATGACCAACACGCCTGCCCCACGCAGGTGCACTGCTTGGACGCATGTCATCGTCGTCTTCGTCCTCATCGCAGCAGAAAACAACCTCTTCTGCCAACTCATCAGATGCGATGTTGTTGCTTGCAGGCACCACCTTCCCTTTCGACTTGACGCCACTGTCACGTCGGACACGAGCGAGGGCCGCGGGCGTGCACATGCGTGCCGCGCCGCCTTTCATGTTATTGGAAGGGCTAGTTGGTGGGCTGGCGGGCACTTGCGTGTTCTCCTGTGCCGACGTGTATACTTGAGGTGAGACGTTGTTGCTTGCCGCTGGTTCCTGCTGAAGTTTGTCTGCTGTGGGGGCAGTATCATCGCTTGCATTTGGGAGGTCATCATCTGGAGACAGGTTGTGGGGGTGTGGGGGTGTGTGTGTGTATGTGTTTATGTGTGAATGTGTGTGTGTGTGAGTTGGGGTGGTTGGTGATGGTTGTATTCCAACTATCAGCGAGAACGGAATTCCGGGGTTGGGACGAAAACAAGCAAATGACAGACGGGTACAGGCAGGCAGACAGACAGACAGACAGACAGACAGACAGACAGACAGACGCATACAGGCAGTCTCCAAGTACAGCGTGCAAGTATATGCTCGTACCGCCGCCAAGCCCCAGCTCTCGTGTTGCCTGGAGAAAGCTGCGCGCACGCGTGCGCCGCTGCGGTGACGCGAACGTGCGCAGGCTGTCATTGAGGGAGCACTGCCCAGTTGCAAACACCGTGTCTGCATGATGCGGTGTGGAGAGGATGGCGCGAGGCGTGTGAGGGGTATAATAAGCACGTGTTTGAGCTGGGGCACCAAATCGTCTGCAGGTTGAAGCGCAAAAGCAGCGTGCACAGAGACATGTACGCACAAGACAAGCACCCAAACGAACAGACATCCAACCCAACATCCACGCAGAAGCACAACTACACACCAACGCCCACCTTCTTCGAAGACGTCATCCTCCTCCTCCTCCTTCTCCTCCTCATCCTCTGTGTCCTCCTCCATGAGTGTTGAGAGATGCTGCATTGTGTCATCGCTGCCATCACCACCATCAATGATCGCGCTGTCCTTGCTTTCAAGGGCGTCGAGAAAACTCTTATTGCGCGAGCGCGCTGAGAGAGAGAGAGAGCATAATGTGAACAGGCCGGAGGTGAGCACGAATCGAATGAGATCATTGGAGAGTGCCCACACCCACACCCACACACGCACCCCCACAACCCCACACACGCACACCCGCACCCACCCACACCTACACACCCGCACCCACCCACACCTACACAAAACCATACAGTACAAGTTCAATCACGTACGTTGGGGTTCGCCGGAGAATGAGAATGTCTCCGTGAGCAGCTGCCTCGCCCCGGCGGGCGATGGTGGAAGAGAGGTGAGCGGCGATTGCGGCGGTGATGTTGCTGATGCTGCAGTTGCGTTCCATGCACTATCGTCAAGCGTGCCGCCAGCTGTCATCTCTTCGTGCCCGGCACTGTCACGACGTCCACAGCTGTCATCGCTACAGCCATCATCGTTGTCGGCGCTCAGGTCCCGGCCGAAAGTCTTCCGGAACAGCTCCTGCCAAGCGTCTTCCATCTCTTCCATCTCTTTGATGCGCGCCATCACGCTGCTGCGCTTTCTGTGCTGTTGTTGGTCTGTTGTTGCAGCGTCAGCATCCTCCTGTTCATCGCCAGCACCAGCACAGTCATCATCATCGTCGTCTTCAAAGCTGATGTTGTTGTCTGTGTTCTGGTACTGCCCATCACTCGGCTCATCAGACCTCACCTGCGTCTGGTGCTGGTGGTGTGCGAGTTGCGAGCTTCCTTGTTGCAGTTGGTGATGGAGTTTGGTTGTCGCATGCATGGTCATCGCCTCTGTGCTGGGCGTGGCTGACAGGTCGAGTGTTGGAGTTGCGCGGCTTGTGCGGCCCGTGCTGGGCGCCTCGCTGCACTCCACAATGGGGCTGAGCCGCCATGGTGTGGACAGCGGCGGTGCCCTGTCGCTCCTCGCTTTGCTGATGATGGGTGCAGCAGCCGTGTTGTCACCACCTTGCACGGTCACATGAGCGATGTCACGTGTGCGGTTGTCGTGATGCGTGGCATGCGCGGGTGTGCAGCCATGTGCGATGATCATGTCTGCGTTGCATGCGTCCATCGTGCCTGTGAATGGGGATGAGTCTGCACGATGGTCAAATTTCTCCTCCACGTGCGATTCGAGCGCAATCGAGGTCGACGGCGGGTTCATGCGCGGTGATCCATCTGACGGGTGAGGAAGGCAGGAAGGAAGGGGGAGGGAGGAATAAGGGTCAACAGTTGTGCATATGTGTGTGTGTGTGTGTGTGTGTGTGTGTGTGTGTGTGTGTGTGTGTGTGTGTGTGGTCAGCGAACGTCAAGGTCCATACGTGTGCTGTTCATTCAAAGCGAGCACGCGAAGGCGAATGACAAGGCTGCAAGCAATGCAGGTGTGCACACAGGTAGTCTATCGTACTCTTTGATGCTGGGGAGTAGAGGCAGGAGAAGCTCTCATTGGGGCGCACGCGCACGGGTGCATCGGCGTCGTTAACTGCGTGCTGTTGGTGGTCTGCAGACGACGCGGTGCCTGCAAGCAACAGCTTTGGCGATGGTGTTTGCGCGGCGATGCTGTCCAGCTCATCATAGATGGACGATTTGGAACCTGCACCACGTCGGTGTGCGTTGTGTTGCACGCGTGAGAGTATGCTCGCACAAATGTGAGCATGCACGTGTGTGTGTGTGCGTGAGATAGTGTGCTTGCGCGAGTGCGTGCATGCGTGTGTGGGTGTGTGCGTGCGTGTGATAGTGTGCTTGCGCGAGTGCGAGCATGCACACGTGTGTTTGTGGGTAGGTTGGTCTCTCTCGCAAGAGATGGCAGTGATTGCTAAGCGCAGCAATCGTTCCCCCAGCCTTGCTGGGTCACACAGCATGTACCGTACTTGTGTAACTGAGGGTCGCCATGGAGGCGCGTGCATTTGCACTCTTGATGATGCTCTCAAGCTGTTGGATGTGATGGGTTGTTGTCGTTGGAGTTGAGTTTGTGAGTCAGGTGTGAGTGCTGCATATGGCGAGCAAACGAAGCAAAAGGGGCAAGAGACTGTGTTGACGTTGCGGGAGGGTAACTTGTTCTGTGCCACAAAGAGTATGCCGTCGCCAAGCAGCACAGACGGACAGACAGACAGACAGACACAGACACAGACACAGACACAGACACACATCACTACAGACACACACACACACACACAGACACAGACGCACTGCAAGCGCACCGTCTCTGGCTGGTGTGTTTCACGGTTGATAAAGTGGCGTTGGTGCCCTGTGACGTGGTCCAGCTCACCGCTTCCCCCGGAAGAACCTGAGCTGTGGTTGCTGTCAGTCTCAGTGCGCATGCCCAGCGCATTAGCGGCATCTCCTCCATGCGTGCGATCGCCTGTCACCCTCACACTGCTGCTTGCTTCCGGGTCATCATATCGACGGCGTCCACGCCTTGTGCTACGTCGACTCTTCCAACGCTTGATCCGACTCAGCATTGTTTCATGTGTGTGTGTGTGTGGTGTGTGTGTGTGTGTGTGCGTGCGGATGTCTGCGTGTGTGTGAGGTGCGTGGTGTGTGTATGATTGTGGTGTGTGTGTGTGCGGATGTGTGTGTGTGTGTGTGGCGGGTGTCCTTCTTCCCTTCTTTGCTGTCGTTCGTTTTTGGTCGTTATCCTGTTATCTTCTTCCTTCTTCTCTCTGCCTGCAGGCAAGGGCAAGTACAGAGGCAGCAGCACAGCAGCACAAAGTCCTTCATCAACAGCTTTGTGGCCTGGCGTTTGTCAGTGTGCGTGCCTTCGCACCAGCTCGCTCCTCTTCGCTTCGCCTGCCTGACCGTTGGCAATGTCGGATGACATCACTTGTCCGGTTGTGTTGGTCGTCCTGCCTCGCTGTTTGCGCCATGTTCACCCAACTGGCCAATGATGAAACCGACTTGCTGAATTTCATGCAAAAGTATGCACGTATTTTCTGCAGACTTCGACAGGTTGCTTGTTCGCCACCACGACCTCAATCACGAACACGAACACAACCCACAAGCCAAGCAGTGCAGCAGGTAAAGGCGGGATTGGGTGCTGTGTGTTGGTTGCTGGTTGTTGTTGGCATGCAGTCGTGGTGTGCGAGGGCTTTGGTGCGAACAAGGGTTGCCAGCCAGTCGAGTCAGCGAGACGAAGCCATTTCTCGCTTCACATCAATCAATACGTTCGTGCGTGTGTGTTCGTCTGCCTTTGTGCCCTCCATCCTTCCATTCTCACCCAAGCAGCACCTACGCTTCCGCGTGACCTGGCTACTTACTGGTTGGTTGGTTGGTGTGTGAAGGGTGAGCACATTCCACCGTCAACCCAAGCGAACAACACGCAAGGCAGCAAGGCAGCGAGCGAAGCAAGCTTCATCACCTCCCCCCAACGAAAACAAACTTGCTCATCTGCAACACGCAAGGTTTGCTTTCCATCAAGGGCGGAGGTGATTGACGTGGCATCGAAGAGAACGAGGTGGGATGGAGGTGTCGTGCAATGTTGTTCGGCGTGTGACGCATGCGTTGTTGCATCAGAGAGAGAGAGTGTGTGTGTGTTTGTTGTGTGTGTGTGTGTGTGTGTGTGTGTGTATGTGGATGTGTGTGAGGGAGGGAGATGGAGACACGCCAACAGGCTTTTGATCCTGTCAATGCATCGACAACGACATTCACGCACAATGACAACAACCTCCAACCACGCAACTCTTGTCGCATCCTCACGCTCATTCATTCTTTCCACACACACACACAAACACATCAAACACACACATCAAACACACACATCAAACAAACACATACACACACATCAAACACACATCAAACGCACACATCAAACACACACACACACACACACACACACACACACACATACAGATGTATGGGTTCATCACGACGGCCACGTTGGAGTGGATCGAGTCACTGGACGATGGGGAGCGACTGCTGAAGGAGCTGTACGCCGAGCTGGGCGAAGACCCCAAGAACAACTTCTACAAGAAGTACAGCGATGAGTACACGCAGACGGTGGTGCAGGCCGCCGCCAAGGTCACGGGCAAGACCGCAGAGCAGGTCATTGCCGGTATGGGGTTCATCCAGATCAACAACTTCGCCGCGCAAGGCTACACCCCGCTTGTGCAGGCTCTCGGCCGCACGTTCTACGAGTGCCTGCAGCACGTGGACGCGCTGCACCGCAACCTCGTCAACGCGTACCCGGACATGCAGGCGCCCAGCTTCCGCCCCGAGCGCCACGATGACGGCCTCGTCCTCCTCCACTACTACTCGAGCCGGCCGGGCCTGTGGCCATATGCCATCAACCTGCTGCGGCAGGTGGCGCGCATCGTGTACAACGTGGAGTTTGAGTACGAACACTACCAGAAGAAACACGAGGGCAAGGACCACGACATCTTCAAGCTGTACCTGCCGCCAGAGGCGTTTGGCACCGAGGCCGACCTGGACGCCGTCGCACGCGCGCGCCAGTTCTCAAAGCTGTCCGCCGACACGGGTCTCTTCGATGAGCTGTTCCCGTGGCACGTGCAAATTGACCGCAAGATGCGCGTGGTGAGCATGGGGTCGTCGCTGCAAACGCGGTTCCAGGACCAGAAGCTCGACAGCCTCACCTTCCACGACGTGTTCAAGCTGACGCAGCCCAACGTGCCGCAGAAGACGTTCACCACCTTTATGCAGTTTGATCACGACGCGTTTGTGGCCATTGCGCGCGACGAGCAGTACCACATGAAGAAGGAGCAGAAGCACATGGCCAAGCTGCGGGCGCGTGCGGCCGAGCACGGCTGGGACGACGACGACGACGCGTTGCTGCAGCGCACTGTGTCGTGCTCGTCGGTGGAGGGCGAGTCGTTTATCAGCGTGGCAACAGACTACCTGTACATCAAGGGCGAGATGATCTACATCTCCAAGACAGACACCATCCTGTTTGCGGGCGTGCCGCAGTTCAGCAAACCGGAGGAAATGTACCTGCGTGGCCTGTCCCTCGCCGACATCCCCATCCACTCCAACGGGCGCGAGATTCTGTTCAGCACCGCCCACCAGGCGGCCACCGTCTCGATTGCCGCCGAGCTTGAGCAGACGACTTCTGACCTGTCGCGTGCACAGCAGGAGGTCACGCACGAGAAGCACCGCGTCCAGGAGCTGCTACACAGTATCCTCCCAAAGGTTCGTGCTCGTGGTTGCTTGGTGTGGCCGCTGCGTGCTTGTTTTTGTGTGCGTGTATGTGTGTGTGTGTGCGTGTGTGCGTGTGGATGTGTGTGTGTGTGTGAATGTGTATTTACATATGTGTGTGTGCAGGTTTGTTCATGAGTGTGCATGTATGCGTTCACTTGTATGCGCGTGTACACACATGTATTGTTGTTCGTTGCTTGTTCTGTGGGGTTTCTCTACCACTTGCAGCTCACCCCACGCGCCACGCACCACCACCACCACGCCACCAACCACGAAACACGCCAACAAAATCGACCACCACCCCTGAGCAGCAAGTAGCCCAGTGTCTCTCTGACGGCCAAATCCCAGAGGCGGAACGATATCAGAGCGTCACCATCCTCTTCTCGGACGTGCCGGCCTTCCCGCGTATCGTCGGCAGCGTCAAACCGGCAAAGGTGCTCACTCGCGCGGGAGCATGTGGGCTGAGTTGCAGTTGCAGTGGTGTGTGTTTTGCGTGTGTGTGTGTGCGTGTGCGTACGTGTATGTGTGCGTGCGTGTGTGTGTTTTTGTGTGTTTGTGTGTGTGCGTGTGTGTGTGCGTGTGCGTACGTGTATGTGTGCGTGCGTGTGTGTTTTTGTGTGGCTTCCTTTGCGTCGCGTACGCGCGCGCTTGTCAATGCACACAATTCGTTACTGCGACCGTTGCGTCAGCCGCTCTGTCGATTGCTCACCGCACCACGTGCATGTGTTGCCATCCATCTCCATCCTCCGTGTGCGTCGTTGCTCTGCAGGTGATGCAATTCCTGAACGACCTGTTTTCGCGCTTTGACCGGCTGTGCGAGAAGTACGACGTTTACAAAGTCGAGACCATCGGCGATTCATGTGAGCAACAAGCCAGACTCTGCATGGCACTTTGGGATGGCTTGCCGCTACTTTGTATCGCTACTGCTTGCTGCGTTTCTTGTCGCTGTTTGTTGTTGCCCTGAGTCGCTGTTATTGTCGTAGGCACAATGCAGACGCCTTGAGCAGCGCACACATCGGTTCAGCGTTAATTCACACACACACACACACGCACACACACGCACACACACGCACACACACGCACGCACACACTCACACACACATGCACACACGTACACACACGCACACACTCACGCGTTGTCAGACATGGTTGCGTCTGGGATTCCGGAGTATGTTCCGGACCACGCTGATCGCATGGCGCAGCTGGCGGTGGAGATGATGAAGGAGGCGAGCAACGTCGTGTCGCCGATCGATGGCACCCCCATTACCATCCGTATTGGCATGCACTCTGGCCCCATCATGGCGGGTGTCATTGGCAAGACCCGCCCGCGCTACTGCCTCTTTGGCGACACGGTGCGTGGTGGCGTCTTGATACGCACGTGGCTGTGACGTTGTGCATGCTTCTGTGTGTCTGCAGCTTTGGCAATGTTGATTTGCGTGTGACACACACACACACACACACATGTACAAACACGCACACACACACATACACACACACCTCCCTTTTCCATCTGTTGAAATGCACCTCACGTCCCTTGTTGACCACTCGCCTTTCACGCGCCCACCATCCCTCACCAATTTCCCAACACATGTTACTCCCTTTCCCCCACACCCTTTCCACCACACCACACCACACCACACCACACCACAGGTGAACGTCGCGTCACGCATGGAGAGCACTTCTCGCCCCGGCCGCATCCAGTACAGCGCGTCCACCATGAGCGAGCTGCACGCCGTCGACTCCAAGGTGACATGGAAGAGTCGTGGTGATATCCCCGTCAAGGGTAAAGGCAACATGGAGACATTCTTCCTCACCGGTTACGGGCAGGAGGACCCGTCGCTCGCGCCGACGGAGGCCGATTTCGACACGAGCATGTTCACTGCTGCGAAGAAGAAGAGCCAGCGGCCATCCATGCCAGCACCAGCGGCATCGTCGTCGTCGTCGTCGGCGCTTGGCGGCGTGGACATGCAAACCCTCCTGCAGCTGTTTGCCACCATGCAGGGCGGGAGCATGAGCTGCCCGCACAGCTTCTCTGGTCAGCACCACCACCAACACCATCAGCACCGCCACCGCCACCACCAGCGGTTTTCGTACGACAGCGGCGTGTGTCCCGTCAACCACCACAGCCCGCACCACCACGGCCACTATCACCACCAGCACCAGCACCAGCACCACCGGGGCAGCTTTGTTGACGACACGTACGAGCCCAGCAGCTTCTATGATGTGCGGCTTGTGGTGTCGTCGCATCGAGATGGCGGCGGCCGTAGCACCAGCACCACCACGACCAGCACGGCGGGGTCACGCGGACACGAGGGCAGCAGTGGCAAGGACGGCACGTCAGCAACGACAAGCGGAGGTGGCTACTCCCTCATGAATCTCATGTGCGCGTTTCCCATGCGCTCGCAGGCCAGTAGCAGCGGCAGTGGCAGCAGCAGCCACGGTGCGACGCTTGCGGGCGTTGGTGACACCAACACGGTGGAGGATCTCGTGGAGACGCTGCAACTGAGCAACAGCACCGCTGATGACGACGAGGTGCACGTGCGTGTGTACGCAGACGCGAACCACACGCGACGCATCATGGGCAGCACGACCATTGGCCAGCTGGTGCGATGCAGGCTGGTCAAGCCAACACGCGCAATGCCACACAACCGCGATGTGGAGGAGGAGGAAACAAGCAGCAGCAGCAGCAGCGATGGTGATGGTGATGGTGATGGCTCGCATGTGCACCACACGGCTGTTGATGATGGCACACACGCCCGCCCCGTCATCACGCTTTACTGTGTACAGGGCCAGTGATGCGGTCTGTGTGTGTGTGTGTGTGTGTGTGTGCGCGCGCGTGTGTGTGCGTGTGTGTGTGTGTGTGTGTGTGTGTGTGTGTGTGTGTGTGTGTGTGTGTGTGTGTGTTAGACTTGCTTTCGTGTGTGTGTGTGGGGGGGGGGGCAGTGAAGAACTGATTGATCGATTGATTCATGCAATATTGATTGATGGTGTGCGTGTGCGCGCGTGTGTGTAACTGAGCGTGCATGAGAAGAGTGGGCACGATTTTGTGTCCAGCTGCGTTTGTGCATTGCTGTGCATCCATTGCAGCCTTGGTTTAAGTTTGCTTTTCACTTTTGCTTTTGGATTTGCGTGTCATAATGTTGGTTGTGTGAGCAACAAGGCGATGGTGGCCAACACAAGTACACGAATAGCTTTCTAGCCAAGATGAGATCAAAAGGGCACAAATGGGCACACGAAGGAAACACAGAACAACATACACACGCACACGCACACGTACACGCGTGTGCATGATTGTGCACGAGCAGAACGTCAAGCAAGCAGGTAGAGAGTCAAAACAAACTTAACACACACATGCGTAACGCTGGATAGTTACACACAAGAAAAAAGCTGGGCAGGGCAAGGAAGACAAAACGCACTGATAGAACAAGATCAAGGCACAGACACAAGTGTACACGCACATGGGCAGAGAGACAGACGCACACAGACACAGACAGACGCACACACACACAGACACACGCACACACAGACAGACACACACACACACAGAAGCACACACACACACACACGGAAACACACACACACACACACACACACACGCACGCACACACACACACACACACACACACACACACACAGCGTTTCAGATGGTGGGTGCAGAGCGCGTCCGAACGCGGCCACCACTGCCACCGCCACTGCCACCACCGATGGCAGGTGTCCCCGACGTGTTCTTCTTCTTTCCGCCGCAAAATTTCTTCACAGCGTTCTTCAGGCGCTTCCAATCACTCGTGGCGCCGAGACGCTGGAAGTCTTCGAGGAAGATGAGCTTGGCCTTGTCGCTCACATCGGGGCGAGCAAAGGTGGGCTGGCACATGGCGCCATACAGCAGCTGTGACGTTACGTCCGCACTCAGACACTCCATGATGGTGCGAATTGCCTGCATGATGTCGTCCAGTGCCCAGGAGGGGAGACCGCCACATACGGCCAGCAGCAGCGTGTTGAGGACGCGGCCGGCCTCCCCCTCGCTCGCTTCCCCCTCGCCATACACATCCGCAAGCAGCAGCCGCTGTGGCGCGGTCTGCGCCGTGAGCACGACACCCGCCATGCGACACAGCGACGACACGAGCGGTTTGTCCGTGAAGGGGGCGCGGTTTCTCGCCGCAATCTCCGCAATGGGCGCGTGGAGATATGTGGACAGAATGTCCGGGAGCGCGCCTGATTGCGCAACAGCGTCTGGTCGCATTGTGCAGCAGCACGACACGAGGTCGCAGAAGGACTGGAAACAGGCCTCGTCCTGGGAATAGGCTGCGTGCATGCGCAGTGCGGATACGAGCACGGGAACAATGGCCGCACATTCGCTGGAACGCATGGTGACCATTTCCAACACCTTTGGGTCGTGCGGAGACGTGAACACGGGCTGCCACGAGCCAACAGCAGCAAGCACCTGCTGTCCAAGCTGATCAGAGTACACGGCAAGGTTTGTCAGCACCACCTCCATGCACTCGCACAGACCGCTGATGCACTGGGGTGCAGGCAGCCACGTCGCTCGCCCATCGCCTATTACCGGCACATCCGATTGGGAGCGCGGTGCAAGCGTGGGGCGCGTTGGCGTCGTTGATGTTGACCCGGGCGTGGATGCTGCCGTTGGCGTGCCCGTGACAGCAGCCGTGGTGTTGCTGGTGGCGGCGCCAGTTGTGCTAGTCGCCGAGGTGACTGCTGCTGTTGCTGGTGCAAGCGCTGATGTTGACGGTGACAGCGACGATGACGATGGTAGCGGTGGCTGTGCCGCGTGCGGGGATTGCGAGCGGGACGACGGGTGGTGGTGCGGTGACGCTGAGCGCGAGTGGCGCTGTGTTCTCGACAGAGACGCTGTTCGCGGGTGGACGAGGGCCGGTGGAGTGACACTACCATGATGTTGCTGGTGCTGGTGCTGGTGCTGGTGCTGGTGTTGTTGTGACGTGGCGATGGCTGCAGTAAGGCACGACTTGAGCAGCGTCCCTTCCGTGCTGGCGTCCAGGTGTGCCATCCATGTCGCATGCAGGCACGCCGAGCTCGGCTCCTTGCGGATGGTTCTGGAGATGACCTGAATGCGCGCAAACGCGTTATCCAGGTCCTCCCCAATTGCATTTGACGCAACCACGCGAGCCGTTTCGTTGAAAAACGCGTTCAGAAACTCGGCCACAGCAGCCTGGTCCTGTGCAACCTCTGGATGGCACAGGGTTTCACAGATGGCCTCCAACAACAGGTTGAAACTGCGCACCGTCAGGCTCTGTTGGACCTGTTTTGGGGGCAGTGGGGGAGTGGAGTGGGAGAGGTTAGGGGGGGGGGGGTGTTGATGCAGCAGTGGGTCAGTTGTCGTAAAGAGGTGTGGGTTCGAATAATATCACACACACAGACACAGACACACAGACACACAGACACGGACACAGACACACAGACACACAGACACACAGACACACAGACACACAGACACACGACACACACACATACACACACACACACACACACACACACACAGTTCAAGCAGTTGCCCTCCGCACCTGGGGCGACTGGTATGCCTGCCACAGCTCGGAGAAGAAGGCGGGGTCGGGGAGGACGCGGGCCAGCTGTTGTGATTGTGATGGTGGTGGTGGAGATTGACGGTGAGGGGCGAGTGAAACACGGTTCAGGGAGACGAGAAGCTGACAACATACACAACACACAACACACAACACACACACACAGACACACAGACACACACAATCAAACAAACACGCCATGATACCTTGATGAGTGCGACGACGCTGACGTGGTCCTCGTAGATGCGCATTGGAAACACATCGGCCTCCTCCGAGAACGAGAGGCCCTTCATGACCGTGTGGCGAACCATGGGCAGCAGCGCGCCAGGCAGCATCGTTGTGATGACACCAAACAGCAGCGCAACCGTGCACAGCATGGCAGGGTGCTCCGGCACCTGGCAACACAGCTCCACAAACGCGCGCTGGCACGCCCCCTCCTCCGTGTCTGCATCGAGAGCATCGAACAGCCTGCGGGCAACAGCGCTCGTGCCGTGGATGAGCGCCTCTGCCTGGGGCCACGTGTCCTCCGTTACGGTTCGTAGGGCGTCGCGAAGCGCGGTAGTGACGGCGTTGACAAACCATGGACCAAGACCGGGGATGTCGTACAACATGTTGCGCAGACACGCGCGCACGCTCTCGCGCAGTGTGGTGATGCGGTCCCACTCGTCGCCGTCGGCAGTGACGGCCTGGGGCAGCTGCCCCTGAAACACGACGGCCTCCAGGGCGCGCTTCAAGTACGGCAGGACTGCAGCTTGCGTCATGGGGTGGGACTGATCGCACGTCGGCGAAGGTGGTTTGTGTGTGTTGAGTGTTGGAAGGGGGGGGGGTGTGGGCGGGAGAAATCGAATGTATGTGAGTGCACAGCGCTGGAGCACACACACACACACACACACACACACACACACACACACACACACACACACAGACACACAGACACACACACACACACACACACACACCTTGAGTGTTTCTGGAAGCGTGCTCCAGAGAAGAACCATTTCGTCTGCAATGCGCGGATTTGCGCTGCTCGTGCACGCGATCGAGTGCTCCAACAACAGCTGCCACTGTTCCTGTCGGAGTCGTGTTGAGCGTGGTGTCGGTGGTGTAGTTCGAACGTATGAGGAGAGGCGATCGAGCGGCAACGCTTTCATGCAGACACACCATCATGCGCACACACACAAAAACAGGTCAAATCTCCTCGCCAATGCGTACACACACACACACACACACACACACACACAGACACACGCACACACACACACACACACACACACACACACGGACGTACTGTCTGCAGGTCTGTGAAGAGGTGTGCTTTGGCGCAGCAGACAAAGGAGCGCACGAGGCGAGCGAGGGAGAGGTAGTGGTGGCAGCCATCAGCAATGATGAGCACTTGGTCGCCCATAAACGCCGTCGCCTCCCCCGTCGTGAATGTCTCCGTGCACGTCATGAGCAGCTCTGTGACGCGCGTGAACATGACATCCTCGTCCAGGTACACGTCGGTGCCGGCTTGAACCGCCTCTGCCGCCGTGTGCTGCAGCCACGAGATGAGGCTGGCAATCACGGGCTTCATGTCCGCAAACGTGACAAAGCCGCTGGCGCACCAGGCGTTGCACACGCGCACGCACGCCTGGAAGAGGGAGGGGTTCTCGCGGCTGTCCATCCTGTCCATACCGTGCGTGATGATCATGCCCGCATGCTCGCGCAGGATCTGGTGCAGGGCGTTGCGCTCGGCGGTAGCAAGCTTGAACTCTTTCCTGTCCACTTCTTCCGGGATGAGAGACACGATGTGCATCCACAGCCACTCTGCGCTGGGGTCTTGTGCTAGGATGTGGTCCCGCAGCTCAGATAGTGCAGCCATGACCCCCGTGGACTGGTCATCTCCGCTGGCGTCAGTGCCGATGCTGGCGCCGCTCGCAGGAGCCGAGGTGTCGCCGCTTCCAACAGGAGCGGTGTCGGTTGTGTGGGCATGCGGCGCAGTGTACGGGAGGCCCGCGTGTGGCGGCCGTTGTCTTGGGTGCCGTATGACGGGGTGGTGATGCCGTAGCACATACACGCACATGATGAGGGTGAACTGGTTTCGCAACGGCTTGACGCTCTTGTACTGCATGAGGGCTGCGGTGATGTATTGGATGAATGTGGACTGGTCCACGTCTTCCGGAAGAAGGCGCGCACGAAGATGAGCCACTGCGCCCTGAGCGGCCAGCATGAGGGTGGTGTCGTCGCGCTGGTCTGCGGGCAGCGCCAGGAGCTCCAGCAGCACGGCGACAATGGCTGGTGTCGATTTCACGGTGGACAGGTAACTGCTTGCAGCCTCAACCTCGCTCGG
>NW_004754898.1:70347-83363 GCF_000188695.1 Salpingoeca rosetta | reverse complement strand
TTTCCTGCTGCCTTTTGCGCCTTGCGCTCGACCAGCTGTTGTGTTGTGTGGGGTTGCAGCGAAGCGCGTGAGGGAATGGTAAACACATACAACACATAACAGCAACTGCACACACACACACACACACACACACACACACACACACACACACACACACACACACACACACGAACACACACACACACACACACACACATGAACACACACATGAACACGCGCACACACGCACACACACGCACATACGTATACCTGGCGGATGGTGGTGTTGGTGTGCGATTCAATGGGCTCTGCATCCTGTGTTGTGAACTTGCGCAGCGTCTGGCCAATCTCATGGCTGCATCAACACCACAACAACAGCAGCAACCACGCAACCATAAGCACGCGCGAGAGGGTGTAAGCACGCAGCCACAACAAGGACCCGTCTCACGAACACACGCACACACACGCACACGCACACGCACACACGCCGCACGCACACAAACAGACACACACACACCTGCCAAAGAGGTAGCGCCTGTCGTCGGCATCCATGATGATGAGCGCAATCTCGCAGTCGCACAGGACGCTGAGCTCGTACGCCTTCTTCATGAGGCCGAGCTTACGCTTGGTCAGAGTGACCTGGCGGTTGCGGTCATCCGCGATGCGCCGGATCTCAATCTTCTTCCTTCCCATCTTGGCTGTTGGTGGTTGTGGTGGAAGGTGGTGGTGGTTGTGGTGGCTTGTTGCTGCGCTGCTGGAAACTGGGCTTTCGCAACCAGTCCTTGCTGTGCTTGCTTCGCAACAAGAGAGTTGGGCTGCTGTTGTCAGTTGGTGTGGTGCCTCGCGCGTTGTGCTGCTTCAGCCGTTTGCTGTTTGCTGTTTGTGTTTGTGTTTTGCTGCTTGCAGTTGTTGTTGTTTGTAACGTCCAAGCAAGAAAAAAAATGCAAAGCCGGATGCTCTCGGGCGACAAAAATATCCGCCCACACGCGCGAGCGCGTGAAGAAGAAGCGTGGAGGAGGTTGTGGCTGGCGGGGTTGGAGATGCACAAATGACGCACGAAGGCAGCTGGGGAGGGAGGGTGCTTGTCGTTCGCGTGTGCACGAGCAGAGACTGAGGGCAAGCAGCAAGGCAAGAAAAGCAAGAAGGCGGGATGGCGTTGTTTCTGTTGTTGGTTGTGGATTTCCCACACACTCGCAGTCGCTATTTTTGGAATGTAGCTCACGCGTTGCAATTTGCAACAGCAGCCAAGTGCACAATTTGCACAGCAATGATTGCAATTTGCAAACTGCAAGACGGCAACAGAGCGGGAGGAGCGCGTTGCAAAAAAAAAAGAGTCGTGAGAAGTTGTGTTGTTGTTGTTGTAGTTGTTTTTGTCGGTGCACTGCCAAAACACACAAGACAAGCAAGACAAGCAAGACAAGCAAGACAAGCAAGACAAGCAAGACAAGCAAGACAACAACAGCCTGCAGCACAGCAAGCACAAGGCCAGTCAGGCGCACATCAACCACACGCGTACTGTTCTTGCGTCCACTTCCAGTGAGTGACATCCAATGATGAGCGGTGAAGCGCGCCACCAGCGACACCAGCCCGTGGAGGAAGGCTGGACTGGGCCCTTCCACTTCCTTGCACTGGCAGACCCGCAACTGGGCACCCTCCATTCAAACGAGGCCTGGGACGAGTGAGTACAGTACTCGTCGTTGTGGTTGCCATAATTTGCTGTTGATGCGAAGGTTGCTATGAAGCGTTGCCATGGTTGTTGATGATATGGGGGGGGGGAGGGAACGAGTCATGGCGTTGCCTTCGTTTGTCCAACATGTTGTTATCCGTGCCATGTTTGTTGCCCATGCCGTGTTTGTTGTCCCTGACGTCATCCGCGGCCACACCTGTTTACAACACACAGCACACTCACAACATGTACACACAACTCCCACGCACTCACAATGCACCCCGTGCACGTTACCCTCACACACACACTCACTCACAACATTGCGCGCACACTCACGCGCTCACTCACTCACTCACTCACTCACTCACTCACTCACTCGCTCATTCACGCACACGCACACGCACACACACACACACACTCACTCACTCACTCACTCACTCACTCACTCACTCGCTCATTCACTCGCTCATTCACGCACGTGCACACACACTCTCTCTCTTTCTCTCTCGCCACTGCAGAGAGCTTGAGATGCTGCGCAAGGCGATTGCACACGCCAACCGCCTCAAGCCAGCCTTTGTTGTGTTCCTGGGAGACCTGGTACATGCCTTCCCCGATCAGAGCGAAGAGCTGAAGCAGATACAGACGCAGCAAGTGGAGGACTTTAGAACTGCCCTCGCGGAGATGGACAGCAACATCCCCATCTACTACGTCAGCGGCAACCACGACCTCGGCAACAAGCTCACACACAACGCGCTGCAGCTGTACCGGCAGCGGTTTGGGCCAGACTTCTTCGAGTTCACCTGCCGTGGCGTGCGTGGCGTTGTCCTCAACACGCAGGCATTTGACGATCCCGACGCCACGGAGCTCGCCGAGGAGCAGATCCGCTTCTTGCAATCGGCGCTGGAGATTGAGGATGACAATGGTGATGACGATGGTGATGACGATGATGACAGTGCGCAGGACCAAGAGGGAAGGAGGGGTGATGCGAGCAAGAAGTCTCGTGGTGCTGAGCGTGACACACGGCCGAGGATTGTGCAGAAGATTGTGTTTGGCCACATCCCGCCGTTCCTGTTTGAGGAAGACGAGCCCGATGGTTATTTCAACATCGCCCCCGAAATGCGTGCGCGCCTGCTGGGCATTGCCAAGAAGGCGGGCGTGAGGCTGTGGATGTCTGGGCACTACCACCGCAACGCCGTGGGCAGAGCCGGCGAGCTGGAGGCAGTCACCACCAGCGCTGTTGGCACGACCTTGCATCCGAGTGGCATTGACCCGCTTGGACTGAAAGGGTTTGATGACTTCCAGTGCGGCGAGCAGCACTCTGGGTTCCGCGTTGTTCGTGTGTATGAGGATCGTATTGAGCATGACTGGTACACCATGGCCAACGTGCCCCAGTCCATCGCACTCTGATGGCCTTGATCTCAATGCATGTGTGTGTGTGTGTGTGTGTGTGTGTGTGTGTGTGTGTGTGTGTGTGTGTGTGTGTGTGTGTGTGTGTGTGAGGGTGTGTGTGTGTGTGTGTGAGGGTGTGTGTGTGTGTGTCTGGCTGTCCGACTGTCTGTGCGCCCACGTGTGCGAGTCCAATTTGTTTGTGCGTACGCACGCGCGTGTAACTGTGTACCTGTAATCGTGTCTGCAAGCGTGCACCCGATGTGAAGGCTTGCACGCTTTGGTTGCCAGCATGCATGTCTCTCCAATCCGCTGTTGTTGGTTCCGTACTCTTGTCGCCGCATGATTCCATAACTGCATTGAGTTTCCCCTCTGTAAGCGCATGTCTTCTTCCGTGGGTTTGTTTTCTTAGAACGCCTGCCTTCTTGTCTCGCATTCTTCTCTGAGTGACCCCTCCCCCCCCCCCCTTGCTGCCGTTTTTTCTCTCTCCGTCTTGCCTGCATGCATTTCTTGCCGCGTTACAATGACCTTACTTCACATTTCATGTCATGCAAGTGCTGCCTCTTTGTGTGCTAAATGATTGCATGTGTTGATACATTGCACTGTGTCTTGTCGCGTGGCATTAATGGCTCTGTCAAATACACCAAACCGCATGCATGCGTCGTCACAGCATCGCACCACTCAGCCTGGTTTGCCTGCATGCGTGCGTGCACACACACGCACGCAACGATCACACTCGCTCTCTTACCTCCACACACACACACACACACACATGTTGTGCAGTCGCTTTCGGGCGGTTTATGAATCACTTGGACAAGGAGGGAGAGCGAAACAAAAAGAGGGGGGAAAAGGGATGGAACTCGCGTGCGCGCGCATCCAGACGTGCACAGGCTTGCATATGCATGGGCCAAACACACCAAACACACCAACGAAGCTACTGGGAGTGACGGGTGTAACCAACAACGGGGTTGGGAAGAAGAGGGGGGAGGGGCAGGGCAAAGGGGGGAAAGAAGGGTGATTATTATTGTTTTGGGGGGCAGCATAGGGCAGCCGGAAAGAAAACAGCAAGCTGACGAAGACGCGGGGAACACACAATCAGCAATCACGACAACAACAACAGCAACAACCAGATGGAATATAACGCCATCACGTACACTGTCGGCATGAGTCGACGACAAACGACAGGGAGAAAGGAAACAAACTGTGCGCGCGCACGAACACGCACGCAGGCACACAACACGCGCGACTGAGCAGCACCAACACACATTTTGTCGTCCGTCACATTTAGGAACACGCGCACACAAGACAAGAAAAGAGCGCCCTTGAACAGGAAGAGGCAATTGGGGGACTTGGGGTTGGAGCTGCCGACTGACAGAACCGCCAAACAAACAGCACCAACAGAGGAAAATGAATCACAAAGGCGAAAAAAAAAAAAGTAAGACATTGCACCACACCATGCGACGGAAAGGAACAACACACCACCACGACTTGAAGAGAAAGTCATCAACCAAAAACCATTCGGCCAATGACAAAGAGGGGAGGGGGTGGTGGTGGAAATGTGCCCGATCCAACACACTACTTCAGCGGATGCATGCCGACGCCTTCACAACATGTTCTCGCCCCGGGAGCCTCTCAGTACTGCGGTGGGAAGTTGTAGTACTGCAATGTGTGTGTGTGTGTGTGTGTGTGTGTGTGTGTGTGTGTGTGTGTGTGTGTGTGTGTGTGTGTGTGTGTGAGAGAGCACGTGAGACGTGTGCGAGGATGGGGGACAAGCAAAGAGAAGATTCGAAGGTGCAAGCCGCCTGATGATGCGCACAGGGTACAATCAACCAAAGCCGAGTGGCCACCAACAGCAGACAGCAGGGCAAGAAGTGTGCTGTACCTGCATGTAGGGGGGCATCTGCGTTGGCATCTGGCCGCCAAAGTCCTGGCCGTACATGGGGCCCTGGTGGCGGCTCGTTGGCTGCCCACCCATCTCCTCAAAGTCGTTGCCCTCATCCTGCGCACACGTCACAGAGCAGTTGCAGCATACAACGTGAGACGTCCGATATGATGATGATGATGATGATGATGATGATGATGCACCAGCAAACATGACACGCAGATGGGCACACGAACACCAGAGGCAAAGCACACGAACGGCGGCAAAAAGAAGAGAGCATGTGGCGCACAACGTACGCGAGCACCGGCGCCAGGCTGCTGGAACATGTGCGGCTGACCACCGCGCTGGCCGTATGGCGGCATTTGGTACATGTACGGCGCTGTAACGTGGTTGGGTTTGGGGGCGGGGACACGACGTTAGAAAACACGGTGAAAAGAGAGACCGTGCGCGGATGTGTGTGTGTGTGTGTGTGTGTGGTAAAAAAAAAGCTGCAAGTTGGTGATTGTCGGGATAATTTCAACAAATGTGGCGCCACCACAGCAAGCAAACAAACAACGTGGATGACTTACGGTACATGGGCATAAAGCCCGGGGCGAATCCCATGCCCATGTGCTGCTGCTGTTGCTGCTGTACAAAGCGCAAACGAAACGAGAAGCAAGAAAGAGGTGCAGGTCGCATGTGAGCACGCAACAAACTGGGCGCAAGTTGCACCTGCCAACGCTCTTACAGCATGTGTCGCCGCACCTGTCCACATGATCAGAAACATACAAACAGCACAAACGCAAACAAGCCCCCCACATGCACACACACACACACGCACGTTGGGGCGGTTGTAGCGGCTGTTGTAGCCCTGGTTTCCGTAGCCCTGGCCCTTGTGGCCCTTGTGGTGGTGCGAGGGGCCGCCGTGCTGCTGCTGCTGCGCCTGCTGCTGCTGGTGCTGGGGAGCCTGCTGGGAGGGCATGTCATCCTGCAAAACACACAAGAAGATGATGGGTGTTACGTGAGCCCGTGCACAAAACTGGCAAACAAAGAACTCACTTCAAACACAGCGCTGCTGTCCAACACACGCGCGCGCGCGCGAACCATAAACAACAAATGCAAAACGTCGCTGTGCAACGGCGCCTAAAACTCAAACAAACAAACAAGCAAACAAACGCACGTCGCGGGTCATCTGCTGGGTGTGGTCCTGCGGCTGCTGCTGCTGCTGCTGCTGTTGTGGCTGCTGCTGGCCGTGTGGGCCTGCGTGGTGGCGGTGGTGGCGGCGGCTGCCGTAGTGCTCCTGCGCGCCCTGGTCAGCACCACCCATGCCCATGCCCATACCGCCGCGGTGCACGGCCGCAGAGGTCATGGGGGGACCGCGGAACTGCGTCTGGGCCTGGCTTGGGGTGGGGAACATGCCTTGCTGGTGGGGCATGGCGTGCTGCTGGTGCTGGTGCGCCATGGCACCAAACATCTGCTGCATCTGGTCGGCCATCGGCGCCTGGCCCATCTGCATCATCTGTACACAGATAAGGGGGAGGGGGTTGAGGTGAGGTGAGGAAGGAAGGTGCAAGGGTTGGAGAAAAGGAGGGGATGAGTGGATAACGCGCAGAAACCAGAGGACAGAATAACACAAGTCCTCACACACACACACACACACGAGCGCCGCGTACGCACCGAGTCCATGCCTGGTGCCTGGTGCATGTGCATGCCTGGCGCCTGGTGATGCTGCTGGGACGCCATCGAGTGCGGCTGCTGCTGTGGCTGTTGAGGTGCGTGCTGCGGCTGGCGTGGCGCTTGCTGTGCCATTTGCTGTGGCTGCTGCTGCTGCTGTTGTGGTTGTTGTGGCTGTGGTGCAACTTCTTGCTGTGGCTGTGGCTGCTGTGGCTGCTGCTGAGGTGCGGCCATCTGTGGCTCCGGCACCGCCCGCTGCGGCTGTTGTGGTTGTGGCTGTGGCTGCTGCTGTTGCTGCTGCTGCTCTTGTTGGCTGTAGGCAGACGAGCCCTTCATGTGTGCAAGCATCTCTGGGACGGTGTTCATGAGCGGCTTGAGGGCGTCGGGCTTCTGCTGCTCCGCTGCCGCTGCCTCCTGTGCGGGCATCGCCTCAGACACTGCTGCATCCTCGGGCGGCAGCTCAGGCTCGCCCTGCTCCTCTTGCTGCTGCTGCTGCTGCTGCTGCTGTACTGGCTCCTCCACCACGGCCTCCTGTGCCGGCGCTGTGGTTGGCTCGTCAAAGCCAAAGCTGATGGCAAGGTTCTCCAGGTTCTGCTGCAGACCGGGCACGACTACGGCCGATGTTGCTGCGGGCTTGGTCTGGCGCTTGCTGCGGCCGCCCTCCCACACAGCCTCTGTCTGCTCCTGCTCCTCCTGCACAATCTGCGTCTGCACGCCTTGGTCCTCAACAACCGTCGTGGTGGTGGTGGAGGTCGTCTGCTGCATCCATGCAATGTCTGTGTTCATCTCCTCTTCCTCTTGCGCCTGCTCCTCCTGCTGCTGCTCGTCGCTGTATGCCTCCTCCACCTGTGTCTCGGTGGTGCTGAACTCAATCACCTCCTCCGTGACCTGTGTCTGCTCCACCTCGTACGTGGCTGCTGCTGCCTCCTCCTCTGCGGCGGCGGCCTGCTGTGCTGCGAGGGCCTGTGCCTCCTGTGCCTCAACCTCGGCCTGTGCCTGTGCGAGGGCCTCGGCTTGTGCCCGCGCCTGCTCCTCCTCTTGCTGGCGCAGCTGCTGTGCGCGCGCACGCTTCTCGCGCACCTGGTTTGTGGGCTTGCGAGCAATCTGTGCCCACGACTCTGTTGTTGGTGTTGTGTTGTCAGAGGGGTTGTGGAAAGGCGGGGGAAGAGAGAGAGAGAGAGAGAGAGAGAGAGAGAGAGAGAGAGTGTGTGTGTGTGTGTGTGTGTGTGTGTGAGAAAGGGGGGGGGGGCGTGCGCGAATGGCAGGTTGGCATTTGTGTGCGCAATGTAAGCGGCGAATAATTTCGCGTGATTGAGCAGAGCAAAGACAAAAAAAGGGGGTGGGGGAGGGCAAAATGCAACATGTCCCGACAGCACACGCACAACTTACACACGCACACACAAAGCACCACAGAGCACGGACGAATCAGAGTCGAGTGGAAGGAGACGTACTGCCTGCGGGCTTTGGCGCTGCTGCCTTGGTTGGTCGCTGCTGCTGCTGCTGCTGCTTCCTCTCTGGCTGCTGGTTCTCAACCTGCTGCTGGTCAATCTGCTTCTGGGGCTTGGCGGCGGCGTCACCGTTGGGCGCCTTGGCCTGAAGAAGGAAGCGCGCGGGGAGAAGAGACGGTGATGTGGTGAGCGTGAGCATGAGATTGGAGGATGGGGGAAAAAGCACACTAACACACTAACACACTAACACACAACTCGCACTTGCACACTACTCACACGCTCACACACAAACACACACCTTCTGTGGGGCTTGCTGCTGCTGCTGCTGCTGCTGGCGGCGTGGGCCGGGCTTGCCACCGGCTGCTGGGCCACCGCGGCCGCGGCCCTCTGCGGGAGCACCACGACGACCACGGCCGCGGCCCTCAGGGCGCTCACGGCGGCCGCGCGTGTCAGAGGGGCCGCGACGACCCCGGCGGTCAAAGCCAGCACCGCGGTACCCGCCACGCTGGCGGCGGTCGCGTTGTCTACACACACACACACACACACACACACACAAGCAGCACCCAGAGTCATGTGAGGACAAGGCAATCATGTGCATGTCTTTGAGAGAGGGCGGGAGGAACAAATCGAGAGCGCGAGCAGCTACAACGCCAAGCAACACAAACATGCGTACGCACGAGCAAAAGCGAACAAACTCACGTCGTTGGCTGAGGCTTTGTGGGCGCAAAGTCATCGTATGCCTGCACACACCAGACGCCACCAGACGAACGAAAAAAAAAAAGCGATGAAACGAAGCCATGGAGTGATGAGCATCGTGTGGACAAGAGCGAGCGCCACATTCCAACAAGCAGAGCAAGGGCATCAACAACGAGCCACGCACGTTTGAGATGAGGGCCTCCAGGGTGTCGGCTTCATCCTGACCGTGCTCGTTCAGAGCTGTTGCGAAAGGGAGACAAACGCGTGACACAAGCAGGTGAGCGCGCGCGTGATAAGTGGTCTGTGTGGAAAACGCGTGACGTGTCACCAGTCTTGGCATGCTACAAGGCTTGTGAAAAGCAATCAATGCAGGCAACGTGTGAAAAGAAACAAGGGCGAGGTAAGCAAGCGTACCAAAGAGGATGGCAGTCTCTGAGCGGTCGCGAATGCCCATCTCGCGCAAACGATCGCTGATCTGTTTTGGGTCGACGAGAAAAGAAAAAAAGCGTGGAGAAAGGTGTCATGCGTGCGGACGCGTGAGGAGCGACAAAAGCGAAAAGGTGTGCAGAGAGGGTGCAGTGTATGTGCGTGCATGTGTGCGTGTCTGTGTGTGTGTGTGTGTGTGTGTGTGTGGCATGAAGGCGGGCAATGCATGGCACAGGCGAGCGAACGTACGCGAGTGGCCTTGGTGAGCATGCCTTGCTCGACGTTCTGTTGGTGGCGTATGTGGGGGATCACAAACGTGAGTACAAAACAACAGGCATCGCGGTAAGTGGAGTGTGTGATGATTGAGCAGGCACGGCGCTAGTGTCAGGCAATCCAAAAGGAACAGGGATAGCGT
This sequence comes from Salpingoeca rosetta, assembly GCF_000188695.1. Classification (NCBI taxonomy): domain Eukaryota; class Choanoflagellata; order Craspedida; family Salpingoecidae; genus Salpingoeca; species Salpingoeca rosetta. The sequence continues at coordinate 73,812 of NW_004754898.1, read as the reverse complement.
GGAGCGTACGTTGACCATGGTAGCCATGGTGGTTTGTTTTTCTTGGGGGGTTTGCTGTGATATCTGTCAGCAGCAGCAAGACCCGAGTTGGACACGAGGGAGGGAAGTGAGTGCGGTGAGTGCGTGCTTGCAAAGCATGCAGTGGTGGTGTTGCTGTTGGTGTTGGTACGGCACACGAAACAGAGAACTCTGGCGGGATGTGGACACGGACACACATGCACACGCACAACATGGCTGATCAAAACACAATTGTTGAACCGCAACAACAAGGACCCGCACAGCCGACTATGCGTGGGCACGCATACATACACGACACATACACGGGCTCTCACACATGCGCGCTCTCACACAACAAACACACGCGCTCGTACAACAGACGGCAGGCATGATTGCGTTGGCGCGCAGCTGTCGCGCCACGCACGACAGCGTGTTGTGTTGCGTGGACACTTGTGTCACGGTCACACTCACCACAGAACAGAAGACGTGGTGTCCACGAACGAAGATGCTCTGACAAGACACGTGTCAAAGCTGAACAAGAACAACTGCGGGACTTGCTGTGATCAAGCTTGGTCAAGGGTGGTGGTGGTGGTGACGGGTGTGACACAAAGCACGGCGGAAAGACGATGCTCGCTTGCTGGTTGTGTCAGGGGGGGTGCGGGAAGTGAATGGGGGCTGCGTAAGCGCACAACACACAGAGGAAAAAAAAAAGTCTCGTGTGTGTGTGTGTGTGTGTGTCGCGTGGCGCTCTCGCTCTGTCTCCTTCTTGCTTCAGTGTTTTGTCGGCCGTTTTTTCTGTTTGTGTGTGATCAAAGCGGTTTTTGGTGGAAAACATTCACAAAACAGAAAATGCTGACTCGACACTTCTGGCAGTGACGAACAACAACAAGAGTGGCAAATGGAAAAGAGCTTGGCCTCGCTTTGGTTGGTTTGCCTCGCCTTGGTGTACTTCGTGTGCTTGGTGATGATGTGAGGGGACACATCAGCATCAACAGCGCATCACATCACTCCACAAAGAGGGGGCGGGCGCTGGGGAAGAGCACGTGCACGCTGCGGCTGTCAAACAGATCCGTCCAGCCTATTTAATTGCGCGTGTGTGTGTGTGTGTGTGTGTGTGAATGGATGAGAGAAGGTGGATGTGAGGATGGCAACGAATGTGCACTTTGGGAAAACACACAGAGCAACGTGCACAAGCCTAGCTTTCCCTTCCCCCTCCTCCCAATGTGCACCTGCACCATACCGAGCTTGTCAAAGAGCTGCTGCTTGAGCTCAAAGGCGTCCTTGCTCGTCTCGTCGCCAATGCATTGCAGCGCCTGTCCGTACTCCTCACGCGCCATGTGGTACTTGGCAAGCGACAGTGCCCACTTCTGTGAAGGTTGTTGATTTGTGCGTGTGTGAGAGTGAGTGAGTTTATGTGAGAGTGTGTGAGTGTGTGTAAGTGCGTGAGTGTGAGTGTGTGAAGGAAAGGGAAACATGCCATGTGTGCATCCGTGTGCCACTACAGCTCACGATGTGCAAACGCACACATTGGCAACCATCAAGTCATTGACCCAATGGTGCACAAGCGCGCGCAAGCAACCAGCATGCCACGTACCGAGTCCTTGTATGGGTCTGTCCAGCGCTTTGCGTTGGTGATGGCGGTGCGGGCCGTGTTGGTGCGGGCGTCCCCTTCCAGCTCAAGCGCACACTTGAGCTGTCATCGTGCGTGTGGTGTGTGCGTGTGTGTGTGTGTGTGTGTGTGTGTGTGTGTGTGTGTGTGTGTTCACGGTGAGGCCATGCATGGCAGCGGTCACGTTCGATCATGTTGGACAAGTGTGTGCACGAGAACGCAAAGCACACAAACGCACAAAACACACACACGCGGCTCCTTTTCAGCCACAAAACAATCACCCATCACCCCACGCCCTCCCCCCCCCCCACACACACACACCTGGAGAAGCAAGAGGGCGATGAGGTTCGACTTGGTGGATGTCATGTCTTCCTTGCGTTTGGCCGCGGCGTCCTTCGCCTCCTGCGTCTCCTCCTCAACAACATCTGTCCGCCCAAAGTACTCTGCAAGCGCACGCGTGTCCACGCTGTCCACGGCCTCCTCAATCAGCGGCAGCAGGCTCTCCTGTTGATGGTTGTTTGTTGGGGCGGGGCGAAGATGAGGATGAGAATGAGGGTGAGGATGAGGGTGAGGATGAGGATGAGGATGAGTGAGGTGGGGGGGGGGCAAACCTGGTGGGGATCAAGAGGCCACAAGTTGAAGAATAGTCATGTCAGGGGCAAGTTTCGCACAAGAAGGAGCACACAGTTCATATGCACACACGCACACATATACACACAGACACACACAAACTCACACAAAACTCAACGCATACAGAACACACACACACACACACACACACAAACTCACACACAAACTCACACACACAGTGTGCCTCTGACAAGCGAGATAAGACCTTGCTGTCTGTGAGGTCAAAGCGCTTGGTGATGACAGCGAGCTGCACATCGAGGGCACCGGCATGGCGCTCCCCAATCTCAGCCAGCACGTCAACATCGTCCTTCGTCGCGCTGGTGGGCACGGCAGAGGTAGTCGGTTGGTGCGAAAGGAGGGCGGGGGGAGGTTGAGAATGTAAAGGGTGAGTGAGTGGAAGGGAGAGAGCCAAGAAGAGGATGCGCTCATGAACGATGCAAAGATACAAGCACATGCATGAGCCCACAGACACACACACGCACACACGAAAAGATACACACACACAGGAACACACACACTCGCACACACTCACACACACACACAGGAACACACGCCAGCTGTGCACCTCTTGATAAAGTCGAGGTCTGCAGCTTTGATTGCGTCCTTGTACGCCTTGTTCTTCTTGTTCTTCTTGCTCTTCTTGCTGCTGCTGCTGGTGGTCTCGGCAGGCTTCACTTTGCCCTTGGTCACCAGCGCGCGCACGCACCACGTCGACCACTGGCGTGTTGTTCAGACAGAAGGGTGGGGAGGGGAGGAGACGGTCAACATTGGTGTGGTCGTAGTGGGATGTGGTGGTGGTGAGGAAGAGGTGAGGACGAGATGGAACAAAAGCTCGAGAAGAGGCATCAGCAAAACAAGCAGTCCGATCGGATGGGCGTGGGGAGGGACAAGGGTGGTGGAAACACGACAAGTTGAAACAATCAAAGGAGGCGGCGTGTGCGCCGTTCGTCCTTCTTCAAACGCCACCAAACTAAACAACAAACAAACCCACAAAGCCATCTCCAACCAACCCACAAACAAACCCACAAAGCCATCTCCAACCAACCCACAAACAAACCCACAAACCAACCCACACACACACACACACACACACACACACTTCTAACCGCCACGACCACATCGCAACCAGCACGCCGGCTCACCTCCGGGTGGTCTGTGCGCTTCTTGCGTTCGCGCCTGTTGAGGCGGGTACGCACCTGTGCATCGGCGGCCATGGTGATGGTGCCGCT
>NW_004754898.1:50347-65347 GCF_000188695.1 Salpingoeca rosetta | reverse complement strand
GTGGACTCTTTCGAAGACAGTCGCATGCACACGAATACGCACAGACATGAACGCCATAACACAGGACGGCAACCATGTGCAAACCCACCACCACGACCAACACCGACACCATCACCAAGGTCACCCCCACCCACAACCACCAACACCATCACTTTACGTACCCGGCGTTTGGCACGGCGCTTGCCTCGCCAAAGGACATGTTGATGAGGTGGCAGCCGTTGTCGATGGCGGCGTTGACACCGCGGATGATGCCGGCACCGGTCTCCATCGAGTCCAAGCGCCCGTCCCCAATCTTCACGGAGACGACCTGCACCCCGGGCGCGACGCCGTTGCGCTCGCTGCTGCTCTCGTCGTGCGCTCCCAGGATGCCCGCAACGTGCGTGCCGTGCGAGCCTGGCAGGTTGTGTATGTGTGTGTGTGTATGTGTGTGTGTGTGTATGTGTGTGTGTGTGTACATGTGTGTGTGTGTGTGTGTGTGTGTGTACATGTTACATGTGCGTGTGCTAGCGCTCGTGTATGCGGCAACACCGCTCCATTTCCATCATCACCGCTTCAATTACATCACCACTCCATTTCCACCACCACCACCACCACCGCCGGCACCTGAGGTGGTGACGATGGAGAGGATGTCGCCGTCTGCGTAGAACTTGAACGAGTACGACATCTGGTCCTCGTCAGAGAACAGGCCGTACTCCTGCCGTTGCCTGCAGGCAACCCGCAACAGGATGCAAAGAAAACAAGAGACAGAAGCAGAAAGAAGCCAGTGAGAACGCACAGGTGTGCAAGTGTGTGCATACAAGTGTGAGCCTTGTTGGTACCATCAATTTGCTCTACTGACTTGTAATCGCCCATGGGGCTGACGCTGCTCAAGTCCGTCACAGTCTCGTCAGCAACCACGGCCATCCACTCCTGCACAACAAAACAAACACAAATACGCGCACGCGCATGCAAACGATGGGCGCACGGTTGTGGTGCATGCAAACGATGGGCACACGATTGTGGTGCGTGTTTCAGCGTCACAGCAGCACATGAACACACGTTATCATGTAGCACCCACCACAACCACATCCACAACCACAACCACAACAACATCCACAATCCAATCAAAAGTCTCATCCCCCTCCCCCGCCCAACTCCTCATCCCTCCCTCGTCCTCACCGTGCCGTTGTTGAAGGCGATGCAGTCGAGGACGGGCCCGTGGTCTGCGTATCCGCCCACGTGGGACGACAGCGCCCCAACCCGCGCCTTGAGCTCCTTCAGCCGTGCCTGCAGGGGGCGTGGTGGAGAGGGCGGTGGTGATGGTGAAGAAGTAGTGGTGGAGAGGGTGATGGAGAGTGCAAAGAGCAAATAGGTGTTAAAAAACGCGGTGAGAAAGATGGGGTGAACACTGGAACACAGCAAACGCTCGCCATCTCAACACTTCCACGACCACACAGCCTTCCAAACGCACAACACAGAACAAAGCACAGTCAAGGTTGCAAGTTGTAAACACGTGTGTTCGTGTGCAGCACCTCGTCGTCGGGGGTCTTGTCCTTTGCCGCCGTCTCCTCGGCCTCCGCCGCCCGCGTCACTGCACGCGCTTTCTTCTCCCAGTCTTCCTTCCGCTTGCGCTGCATACATATGGGTGTGTGCGCGTGTGTGTGTGTGTGCATACATGTGTGTGTGTGTGTGTGTGTGTGTGTGTGTGTGGTTGGAAGATGAGTCACACGAGATCATCCTCGCCCGTGCGTGCGTGCATTGCATGTATGTCGCCACTTCGACTCAACGTGCGCACCTTGAGTCGGCGAATCAGCGGCGTTGGGAATAGCTCAAAGGCCGCCTTCACGCCCACACGGACTTCACCACTCGGGCACGCCCACGCCTCCGGCACCTGCACACACGCGTGTTTGTTCAAGCAGTTGATTGGGTAATCGGTGAGCGCAAAGGTGTGCATGCACGCACTGGCGAGGACACACAAGCACACACACACACGCAAACGCAAGCGTCTTACTCATCGACGCACACGTACATACACGCACGCGCATGCGCGCGAATGCAACCTTGAAGGTGCGGCCTGTAAGCGTCTTGAAGGAGCGGTCATCTCCGAGCTTGACAACCTTCTTCATGTCAACGTCACCACTCCCTGTCGAGAACACGAATGCGTTGCAAACCATCACTATCAGTGCTCGTGTTCATATGCCCGTGAAAGCAAAAGCACACACACTCACACAAAGACACTCACACAAACACGTAAACACAAACACACAAACAAACAAGCACACACGCACAAACATACAAGCACACAAACACACACGCGCAAGCACACAAACACACACGTGCAAGCAAGTAAAACGGTTTATGCGTTGCAGTACAACGCGATTCAACACACCTGTGGTGTCAACGATGTCGATGATCTTTGGCTTGCCATCGGTGGTGGTCTTGAGATGAAGGGCCGCAGGGTCGACACCTGAAGTTATGGATGGGCGAGAGAATATGCAACGAAATGTGGTCGTGCGTCAGCCACAGTGGCGTGATATGACTCTTTCGTGCATGCTCAAGCCTACACAACACATGCAGATAGAAGAATCCAAACACATACCCGTGTCAAAGACGGCGATGCGGATGCCACGCCCGTCACACTCCGGGTCGTTGCGCTATTCCCCAAATCACAGCAGACGAAGAGCAGAGGAACGTGCAATGTGAGAGAGCGCAAATGAAACAAGAATGAAGGCTTGCAACCGATGATGTTCACTGACGTCATGGAATGCAACGCAGCGACACAAACAAGGTGGTGCGTTGCACGCGTGACAACCTGACCTGAATAGCAAGGGCACCAGTCTCTTGCGCGGGAATCAGCGCAGACAGCTCAGCAGCATGCGTGTTGTCGGCAACAGTGGTCATGGCGATGGTGGTGGGCTGGGGGTTTGGATGATGATGGGGTTTGGTTGGTTTGGTTGTTTGTGTCGATCGTTGGGTGGTTGTCGGTTGCGGCGGCAGTGAACAAAATGCAAACCTTATGGTGTCGCAATCGGTTGCCACCAACACCCCGGAATTTTCGTTGAGAACATGGCAAATCCTCCACAACCAACGTCCCTTCTGTCCGCAACAGATGCGAGACGACCACAAACTACAAGACACTCAGCTCCAGCTGTGCGTCGCTTGTCTGGTCTGGGCTTGTCTCTCTTTGTCCTCACGTCCTCGGGTGTCACCTTGTCCTGCTCCCTTTCCCTTGCTCCGCTCCAAGTCTCCATGTCTCCATGTCGACCACAAAACAAAGCAGCATGAGATGGTTGAGCGTGCGGTTGTCGCTGGTGCTGGTGCCAGTGGTAATGGCGGTATGTGTCGCTGGTGAAGGTACGATGGGAGATGGACCGGCTGAGCAGAAGCCAATCATTGCAGCGGACGACCACGGCAACCTCGTGCTGCAGAGTGGACGCAATGGCACCGTCTTGGTGGAGGCCATGGACCTCGTGGAGTTGTTTGGACAAGTGCAAGCGATAAAGGCGTGTGCAGCACAGGGAAAGGTGGGGCAGACTTACGCTGCCATGTGTTGTACGAAGCGTCCGCAGATTTTGTGACTTATCCCGTTTCTGCAGTTCTGCTGTGTTGTCTTGATGTGTGTGGGAAGAGAGTGAGACCTCTGCCCTGCTACGCTGTCAATGCTAATGACGGTCATCATGTTTGTTTGCAATTGTGGTTACGCTCTACAATTTTGTGTACACAGCTGTTGATTGAGGACAAGTGTGTGTCTCCGATCCCTGGCAAGGAAGCACTCAACCCAGCATCAAGCTGCGAAGAGGTGTGATTGTGAGTGAGGGAGTGTGTGGTGGTGGTGGTGTGCGTGGCGTGCGTGAGTGTGCGTATGTGTGGTGTACGTGGTGTGGTGGTGTGACTGTCCTGTGGGCTCTCACCACTTTTGCTTCTTTGCTTTGCCTGGAACTTAAATGCTCGCTTGCTGTTTTCAATAGCTGCGGCAGCTTGGCTTTGTCTCCGGTGTGTACTTCGTGAGGCACAAAGCGGATGGCACCCGTCACGTGGTTTGTGACATGAGCAGCATCCCAGCCACAAACCTTGGCAGCAACGGCGACACACGCGAAAACGTTGGGTACTCGTGCAAGACGATTCAAGAAAAGTGAGTGTGGCGATGCAGTTTGCTGTGAGCTTAGAGAGTGCTCTTGCCTGGTGCTCAGTTGGCTCTGTTCTTGCTCCCCTATGTACCGTGCTTACACTTGCGTACTCTGTGCTTGTTCACCCATTCCTTGCCTGACCCAGCTTTCCAGAGAATGCAGACGGAACAAAGTGGATCTCCATTGGAGAAGCCGAGCCATTCCAGGTGCGGCGTACTTGCGCGAGGTTGTGTGTGTGTGTGTGTGTGTGTGTGTGTGTGTGTGTGTGTGTGTGTTTGTTCAGTGAAGATTGAGTGCTGAACAACATGTCAATGAAAAACAGCACAGCAGCTGCGCCGATTCCACGCGCACATGCACGCCCATGCATGCATGCGCACATGTCATGCACATTCACATTCGCATTTACACACGCAGGTTACATGCATGGACGGGTTCGTGGAGTTGGATGTGCAGGGAAGCAACTTCTCCTCAACTGGGTGGATGTTCTCCCAGCTGACGTTGAGAAACTGGTACAAGTGTGATTGCTCCGCTGCCATGGAGCGCCTGCAGGTACATCATAACCGCGCTTTTGGTCAAACCATCAAAAAGCCCGCCCCTGTGTCCACTGCTCAGCGTGCTTGGCCTCCTGCGAACCATTCCACGTTTCTCGACACAGTCACAGCCGCGTCATCCACATTCACATTGCAGGACTTAACCGGAGAGTGGTACATCGGGACAATCCCTGCGAACGTGGACACGCTGCAATGCGAAGCGTACTTTGACATCGCCTACAAATCCGGTGGCCACGATCTTACAGCTGAGCAAGTGACGCGCATCTCCTCGCTAAGCAAGAGCAGGAGCAATCGCAACTTTGACGTGAGTGTGCATGCATACAAATGTGCTTGTGTGTGCATGTGTGCCGTGTATCCGTGCGTCTGCCCATGCCAACTCACTCCATACGCCTTCATGCTTCTGCTTCTACTTGTGCAGGTGTACACCACCTCCTGTGATGATGATTTCGGAGCTGCGCCCAGTGGCCACTGGATTGCCATCGAAACATTTCCGGGCAGCGGCAACTTCGAAACACAAGACTGCACGAGTGGCAACGCTGGCGACGCATTCCAGTCCGCTCCAAATCAGCCATTGTCGCATGACATGGGCTGCTGTGACCACACAATCACCAACATCTTTGACTCGTTTCCGTTTCCCCTTCGTGCCTGTGCATCCATCAACTCGGGAGGTGGTGTCGCCCTGTCATTCAGCGAACGTGTTCTCCGCATTCAGGAGTGAGCGGTGTGGCGCTGCACTCAGTGTTCGTCGTTTTCGTTTACACGTGCAACTGTTACTGTCACTTTCCGTTCCTACCCTCCGTGCACGTGGTCTGACCCTTCGTGCTGTTACCCGTCCCATCCCTTTGTACACCAAGCAATGGAACCAAAAGCAAGCAACCGGCAAGCAGTGTCTTTATCTTGCTTGGCACCACTTAACTGCACCAGCAGAGACCAGCACACAACAACCCACAGCGCACGTACCAGCATCTCTCCAAGCAAGCACACACAGCACATGATGAGTAACAATGCAAACAACGTCACCTCCACAGCCGGAATAAAAGAGGCTCTGTAGCATTTACCCCGGTTGGCTATGGAGGCCATGTAAGCTTAAGGCTTGTGATGCTCTTGTAGGAACTCTTGTTGTGGCACTCCACAACCACCACCACCACCACACCCATCTATGCAAAGAGTTTGGAGAGGAAAGAAGACTGCTGCACGTCTTCAAAATCAATGTCCTCGAAGTTGCCTCGACCAGCGGCCACGTGCGCCGTCAGCGTCAGCCCGAGGGAGCGCTTCAGCATCTGCACGAATATCGTCTCCAACCTACAAACCCCAAGAACAGAAGATGCAAGGGATGGTGGTGGCCAACGGCAACAACAATGTTGCATTGTGGTGTGGTGAGCTCTGTGTGTGTGAAAAGTGTGGGACGTGGGTTCTGGCCTGTGTATTTGTGAGTGTTCGTGTGTGTGTCATCGTGTGGGCCACTGTCAACGAACGTGTCTGCGCACGTCAACAAGACAGCTTTTTGCAATCAACTGAACGCCAGCATGAGGTCCATAGGGACAGCACGCTCCAGCACGCACGTGCGGTGCGCACAAAGACTCACCCTGGACAGGCTTGCGCGCTGGTGAGCTGCTTGTTGCTGGAGCACTTGATCATGGCCGTCTTTGCATCAGGGGCAACCTTGCTGTGGACACAAAATGACAGTGTGTAGGTGGGTGACCGAACAAAGCAAAAGCACGACAACAGTAGCAACAACAAGGAGTGCCTTACGAGCGTGAGAGAGCAGCCATATCACATTACAACAACAGAACGAGAACCAAATGTATCGCGACGCAATGACTGAGCACACAATGCGAGCCTGCAAGCAGTTGTTATGCCACGTACACAATGTCTTCAAGCGTGAAGCGTGTCCAGTAGAGAGTGGCGCCAGAAGTGTCTAGGTTTTCAGGAACACAGAGCTTAACGCCTCCTGTGGGTGAAGAGTGGCCAAGACAAGCATCAAAGCGAACATTACGCACACTAGCTGGCCCATGGGTTCTCCCACGCGGCTGTACTCACACCCACAACCACACACACACACACAACCCCCCCCCCACACACACACACACACACATACATACACACATACATACATACACACATACATACATACATGCACACATACATACACACATACATACACACCCACACACCCACACACACACACACCCACACACCCACACACACCCACCCACACACACACACCCACACACACACACACACACACACACACACACACACATACATACACACGCATACACACACACACACACACACACGAACATACGCAATCTCTGTTCCCCCCTCCCTTGCCCTCACCTGTTGATCCAAACCCCAGCCGGGGCTTCCGAACGGTCACACCATCATCTACGTCAAGACAGACGAGTGAAAAGTCAGCCTGGTCTTGGGTGTCCGTCATCTGAATCACGCCATACCTGTGAAGGCAACCAAGGCGTGACGCAAGCAAGGAATGAACGTGTAGGAGACACCACCACACACGCGTGCAACGCAGGCAACCAAGACACCAACAAGTCAAGGGAACATTGGCACTGGTTGCCCCCCAAGCGAGGCAGATTGATGGGCGCCAAGGACAACCACAAGCACCACCGCCACACCCCCACGCTGCTCGGCGGCTGCTCACTGGATGAGTGTGCGCAGGGCGCCCTTGACGAGTTGCGGCATCTTGGCGATCCCCTTTGCGCACACACGCAGCCGCTTTCCGATGCGCAGGCGCACGACAATGGCCAGGAGATAGCCCGCATCAGGCAGGGACGCAAAGTCGATGGATTGCGCAATGGGTGGCGAGATGTAGGACAGCAGGTACTCGATGCCAATCAGCGGGTTGATGATCCACAGCCACCGCATGTGCTTGTGCGAGTACGATCCACGCATAGCAACGACGAGTGCAATGTGCACGGCGAGTGCAACAACTGCACGACAGCACAGGATGGTGCAGCGAGGGTGCAGCCGTGAGCCATGAGCATGCGTGCATGTGTGTGCGTGTGTTGACGTGTATGTGTGGGATATGTGTGTGCGTGTGCATGTGCATGTGTGTGTGTGCGTGTATGTTGACGTGTGTGCTTACAGGCAGCCGAGAAGCAGGGACAGCATGCCATCTGCACGCAGCATCAGCAGCCAAAGAACAACAACGAACGAAGACACTTATGCTCAACTTCGCCTGACTCACTGATCAGTGCCGCTGCCACAATGTCGATCAGCAGCTCAATGCCTGAGCTGGTGAGGTTGGTGTCCGTCGTGTCGTCCTGCAGATTCGCCACGACAAAGAACACACCATCAACGACCCCTTTACACATGAACAAATTGGCACGACCATCGCGAACAGAGCAATCAGTGAGGTGACGAGGATGCGTGAGTGGATAACAGGTCGTGACGAGCCAGCTTGTGCCATTGAACACACATGAGTGCAATAGCGCAAAGCAAACATGAACAAACACAGGGCGCAACACTGTCTCAACTGCATACATGCATTGCACACACAATGGGCTGCGGTCAGCTATCACCACGAAAGCTTCAAACACCCGTTCCTAGTGACCCAAACTCCCAACTCTCAAACAGGAATGACTTACACATGAGCAGTGCCAACAAAGGCGTGGCAATGTGGAGGTTGGCCTGAACGAAATCAAAGCAAAGGAACCACACAACCGTAAGCGTTGGTTGAAGGGATGCATTACAATGTGCCGAATGTGCAGCCAGCAACAGTTTTGAAACGAAGCAGGTCTCGTCACAGAATAACAGCACACACACCGTCTTGAACATGGATGCGGCGGTGCCGTGCCAGTAATCATTGACGGCCGGCGTTGTTTGTTGTCGCTTGTAAATGTCTTGAAATGTGTTGATTCGCAAAAACCCTTCCAACACCAGCCTGCAGAGCAGGTAGGAGAGCCAGGGAACGCAAACATACGTCGTGAACACGAGCAATAGGCGATACAGGACCTCACAATGCTCGGTGCAATTGTGTGTACAGAGCAGTGGTGCACAAATGCAACTTGAATCTCATGGGCAAGTGAGCGAGATCAATGCAACGTTGTGCAGCTGTTAGCGTGCACCCTGCGCGGCCATAGGGCCTTGCACACACTCACATGCAGGGTGAAAAAACAAAAAGACAACCACGGGACACACATACACACACACACACACACACACACACACACACACACACACACACACACACACACGGAGCAAAAGTAGCAAGGCTGGACCTTGGGAGGCGACGACGCAGTTGGATCTCTGTGGATGGCCTTGCAAACCAGACGTAGTGCCCTGCATTGCTGAGGATGCTCACGAGTTCAGTCCGGAGCTCACGTTGCTGTGGACAAGCAGGGATGGTTGTGAAGATGTGGGAAGAGAGGGACGCGTGAATTCTGGTGCAAGAAAGGCGGCTGACAGGTGGAGCCACGAATGAAGCACCAACCCAATAAAGGTGCATGCCAGCAAGGTTGGCTAGTGTACACACCTGCACGTACCAAGGACAAGCGCGTGCAGTCTTGACACACACAAGTGCACACACACACATGCACACATGCACACACACGCACGCACACACATGCACACACACACACACACACATGCACACTCACACATGCACACACACACGCTTCCTCCTACCCCCCCCCCGGCCACACACACCACGCACATTGTCGAAAGCGTTCAGGCTGACGATGACGACAAGGCGGGACGCACGGCCAGGCTCTCTTTGCAGGAGTTGGGAGAGGGTGTAGGTGTCAAACTCGGTAGTATTCCGCTGTGTTCCGGCGACGCGAGGTCTGCGCCCACCATCTGGCATCGTGCCAGTGCCGCCATTGCTCTCGGCATCTTGCAGGTCGTCGATCCAGTTGTTGCGCATGGCTGCCAAGACCCTCGCGCACTGTGGCTCCAGGTTGAGAAGCTCGATGCAGCAGTTTTGCGACCGAAGGTATTGGTCCGACAGGAAGACGATGGCTGCATCAGCGTTTGCCATGGCCTCTGCACACGTGTCCTGGATGCGGTGGCCCGGCAAGATGTTACGGATGTCAATCCAGCACACACCGTTTGCAAAGCACTTGAACGCGTTGCGTGCAACCGTCTTGGTCCAATGCCCCCAGGAATACGACACAGCAAACGTGCCGGACGAGAGGCCAGCAGTAAGCGACCGCATCACATCTGCCGGTGTTTTGGCAATGTAGTGTGATCGGCGCCTGGTGTTGTTGAAGGGGATGCAAGTTGTTGGTGCGGGTGCAAGTTGTTGATTGACGTGAGCGTGGTGGCAGAGTGTCGTCATGGTCGTCGCGCCATGCAAGCAAGTGCGCACAGTCAGTCGGTTGGGAGGAGCGTTCTCGTTCGAACCTTACCTGATGAGGTGCAGCATGTTGAGGAAGGCCAGGGAAATGAGAGTGGTTGCGATGGGCGGAAAACGGCTTTCGCTCTTGTTCTTGTCAGAGGCGCTGTTCCGTTGGATATCCTGCACGTGTCCAATGCATGCATAATGCACCCGACCCGATGAGAAGTGGGAGGAATGGGGAGGTGCTGCTACAAGGTAGGGTAGGAAGGACATGAGCTTGCATACAGGCACAGGCGTGACGCAAGCCTAAACAGCTTCTTTTGAGGTTGGAGCAGACTTGAGGACTTGCAGGCACACACACACACACACACACACACGCATGCGCACGCGCACACACATCATACAAACACAAGCACGCACCACACAGGCAGCCACAACGCACACGCATACACACACACATGCACACACACACACGTAGCACCTTCGCACATACAAACAAAAGCACGCATGCAGCACCTACGTACACACCGCAATCACCCAGCGCTCCACGATAACCACCCAAGCCAGAGCATAAATGATCCCTAAACGAGCGCACGCACAGCATACATGAGACAAATATGAGCCATTTGCAGCTCCTGCTGAAGCACAGGCAGACAAGGGCTGGAACAGGTTGCGGAGCACCGCGACACGATAACACAAGCAGCAAAACTGCACGCATACAAGTAGTGCCATTGCTCCAACGCAGTGCACACTGCTTGAAGAGTGCTCCACAGCACGCCCATCTCTCACAAAGGATTGCGGTGCTGGTGAGGGCGCGTCGGGTGACAGCAATGATGGGGATCATGGTGGACCGTTTGTTGGCGGAGCGCTCAAGTCTGGCCAGCTGCTTCTTCAAGTATTGAACGGCACGCTGCCCCTCCTGGTCCTGCTCGTCCTCGTCAGTGACGTCGCACATGTTGACCACGGTGGCATCGTCAAGGAAATCATCGCCTTCCATGTAGTCCATGTCGTCCATGTCGTCCAGCGTGCTGGACAGGACGGAGCCCGCGTCATTCTCCTCAGCATTGACTGCATCGCCGGAGCTGCTTACCAGCAGCTCCTCCTCTTCAAGAAGAGGGCGATTCAAGCTCATGGTGCTTTGGTGCGCAGGACAGCACTGTGCGGTGGACAGGACACAGTCAGTGTGGTGTGCGGTGGACAGGACAACAGCGGAGGGAGTGTAGTGGTGCAAAACAAAGCAAAACACGCAAACGCGAAAAGTGGCAGCGCAGAATTTTGCTGACATGAGTCACATTTGGCCGCTGCGGCCTTGCCCTGCTTCCCATCCTCCACGACACAATTCTTTGCTTCTTATTCCAGTATTCCCTTCCTGTCAGCACACAAACAAAGACACCGCCGCCCCTCCCTCCCCACCCCCAATTCTCGCCAGCGCCATTATTTCCTCCTGTCTTCGTCTGCGTTCCTCCTTCCATGCTTCAATCCTAGTTCACGTCGACAGCAGGGTCAAGTCAAGAAAGCACTCAACAACACGGCACTACGGCACCCACGCTCCCACGGGCACGAGCAAGTAGAAGTGTACTGCACATGCAAGCATCACAATAACCAAATCAGAGATAGAGAAACCTGGCAAATCTGTTCTCCAACACGTGCGTAGTCACATCAAGCCTCAACACCATGTGAGGCACGACAATACACAAAGATCCGCAAGAACACACAGCAAACACACCCCTCAAGGCAAATGGATCCGACTCAGCAACAAGCAGGCGTCATCGGACGTGAATACATACACGCAAATGCCCCCCCCTTGCTACTTGGCATGCGCACGTTCTTTGAGCTCAGAGAGCTGTGCGAGAATGGTCTGAAGCGCCTTCTCCGTGGATGCAGCA
The DNA here is from genome assembly GCF_000188695.1 of Salpingoeca rosetta. Lineage (NCBI taxonomy): Eukaryota > Choanoflagellata > Craspedida > Salpingoecidae > Salpingoeca > Salpingoeca rosetta. Next base: position 53,505 of record NW_004754898.1, on the reverse strand, counting down.
AACTGGTGGAATGACAACGCCAACTGCTGCACGTCGTCCTCCACATGCATCTCGCGTGCGCCAAAGCAGAGCGCCTTGTTCACGGGCATCATGGGCCCGATGCTGGTGATGGTGTCCCAATGGCGCGCAATCTCAATCTCCACGCCCGTCAGTAGCTGGTGCGTCCGCCGCTTCTCCAGCACGCGCACAATGAGCCAGACGTAGTTCCACACGTTGTGGTCGTTGGCAACGTGCCCTTCAAACCCGACCTCGCCAGACTCCTGGATATGATCACGACTGAAGTTGCACACGAAGCACCGCGTCTCTTTCTCCGCAGAAATCGCCTCCATCTCAGCACGGTACTCGCCAAACGAGTCGATGATGATACCGGAAACAATCGCAGCCATCACCAGCACCACCACCATGAAGTAGATCAATGCGTAGGCAAACTCCCACGTGGACGCCTCCGACCCAAACACGGGCGACGAGTAGAAGCCGTAGTACAGGTGGTCCTTCAGGCACTCAATCATGCTGTGGTTGCTTGTGCAGGCGGCATCAGAGTCGGCAAACCCGTAATTGCCACCAAACGCATCGCGGCCAATGAGCATCAATGCGTAGATGATGAAGAAGGTTAGGACAAACGTGCCAATCAGCTTTGACAGGTTGACGCGTACCGCTCGCAGCACAAGCGTCATCACCTCAACACGCAGCACCACATCAAAGAGATGGAAGCAGAAGAACTGAAGGTGCGAGATGCCCACAGCGCTCAGAATCAGGTATAGCACATAGTAGGTGTAGCTTGCGTGCAACGCCCAGTGCACGGGGAACAACAGAATCTTCCTCGTCAGCGACAAGCCCTCGCTCGCCTCGTGCCACCGCTGTATGTCCACGCGCAGCGGCGCCAGCGACTGCCCGGCAATGATGAGCGCGGCCAGCGCGGTGTGCACGGTGGCGGCGATGCGTGGTATAGCGTGGTGTTCTGGGCGCGTGGGCGGCGGGGCCAGCACAACCCAGCCGTTGATGAACAAGGCAAGAAGAAAGCAGCACAGCAGCAGCACGCGCTGGTGCGACACAATGTGAGACAGCCGGTAGCCGCTGGCCTTGCTCTCAAACTCCATCACGTCAATCAGCAATGGCGCCTCGTCAAAGAAGGTGTGCAGCCGCTGTTCGGGCGTTAGCAGTACGCTATCGTTGATCATGGCATTTCGCAGCTGCCGCACCTGCAAACTGTCCTTGGTCTGGCGCACCATGTCCGGTACCTGCATGTACACGGGTTGAAGCGTATCCTGGTGCACGAGCTCCACCCGCGCCACGCGCTGCCGGATTGAGGGCGCCGCCTTGTCCTCCCACTCCAACAGCAGCTGGCGCAGACCGGACCCGTTGGCCTCTGCCAGCTCGCTCAACATGCGTATCATCATGTAGTACAGCAGCGCCACGTCTTCATCGTGAAGGGTCTGCCTCGGCACGAGTGACACGGCCTCAAACGCTTGATTTCGCTCATTCTTGTTCTTGCGGCGCTGCTGGCCTGCGCTCACGTAGTGCTCGTTCAGCATCCGAAACATGGCACACTGCTTGAAATCGGTGCTCTGTGTGCCCGTGTTCTCCGGGAACAACTGCAAGCACAAAACATCCAGCACAGAGTCCTTCTTCAGCCGCCCTTCAAGCACGCTCAAGAGAAACTGCAGCACAGCCGCCTCGCACTGCTCGTCCAACACGTCGAGCGCCTGGGCCAGCTGCCGCGCCCCGCGTGCGGCCATCAGGTGCTCGCTCGTCAACGGAGCCCACGCCTGCGCACTTCTTCTTGCTTGCACACGACGGTTGCCGTTTCCAAGCACAGCATTGCCCAGGTTGCCTGTGACGCTGTCGTGGTGACTCACAGGTCCGCGAGACCCCTGCTCTATGACGCTGTTGAAGGCGCTGTCGCACTGACCCCGCGAATCAGCATAGTCTTTCCCATCTTCTCCCGTGATTGCTTCACTGTCGCTCAAGTCACTGTCATTGTGAGCCTCTTGGAGCTGAAGATCACTCTCTTCCGTGCTGGCATGTCCAGGACTCAGCATGCCCATCTCGCCAGCCAGACTGGACTTCACGCTGGTTCCTTTCCGTTGGTGCATGATACCAACAAACTGCAGCTGCTTTCGCTTCTTGCCACCTTCATCAAACAGGGCTGCTCGGTCGAGGCCAAAGTGGTCGCACCACGAGTCCAGCGTCTCCAGCGCCTCGTCGCACTGCGCGTTGAGCGTGAACATGTTTTGCCTCCCACTGCGGAGAATAGAGCTCTTGGAGCTGCTGGCACTGCCTGGTCTTTCACTGGTGCCAATGGGCGCGTGCACAGACCGGCGCGGCGCGTGCTGGGCGTCCGGGTCGTTGAGGTACTGCAAGAACAGCAGCACGGACTTGGTCGCCTTGTGCTGCAGAATGACCGTTTGATTTTCAATGTTTGGTCCGCTGATGAGGGCACCCAGAGTGGCAAACAACTGCTGCGTGAAAGTGATGTCGCTCACCTCGCGCCTCAGGTCGTTGTGCAGGTGCAGCACAGCGTCTGGCTGGCCCTCCTCGCACGAGCTTCCAATGGGCGCGCTGCTCTTGGCGCGAACGATGTGGTCCATGCCCTGCACCAGGCGACCAACCTCGGAGACAACGGCCGTGCCCTGGCCCTCCGCAGACCGCAGCAGGTTCTGCATGTCACGGTAGCAGCCGTCGCACATGGCCTCGATGAAGCCGAGCACGCGCGTGCCAATCGCCATGTCCAGGTCCTCGGAGTCCTGGTTTCGCTTCAGCCGCTGCAGCGGGCCCTCACGCTCGCGCTCCGCCAAATCCGTCACCATGCCCTGCAGGTGCCGGTGCAGCGCTGCCATGCCCCTGGCCGCCTTTGGACCAGACTCAAGCGCGCGATAGAACACCTCCTGCGCACAGAGGCTGCGGTTCCCGCTCACGCCGCCGGGGCTCTGGCGGTCGGCGGCAGCGTCGGGCTCGTCGTTTACTTCAAACACGCGCGGGGTTGCCTTGAGCAGCTGCCAGCCGAGCTGGCACGCCATCAGCACCAGGCGGCGGTCGTCGGAGTCAAGCAGGTGCAGCACCATGTCTGCTGCGCCCATGCTCAGCAGGCACGATGCAATGAGGTGCCTCCTCGTGCTGGCTGCCGTCTCTGGGCGACGTCAGCAGCTGCACAGCATGCC
>NW_004754898.1:46287-50247 GCF_000188695.1 Salpingoeca rosetta | reverse complement strand
GTTTGGGTCATCCACCAACGCGATAATGCGTGACAGGCACTGCTGCACATCCACGGTCACGTCCTTCACGGTGGGGCGGGCAAGCGTGTCCAAGAACCCAGCAGCGAGCGATCGGCTGGAAACGTTGCCCCTGTTGCCGGCGCGATTGCCGTTCCTCAGCCCTCAGGGCGTCCAACAGACCCTGTGTTGGCATCTCGCCACGCTCGTCGCGCAGCTTTTCTTCCAGTGCCTCCAACTCTTCCTGGTCCTCTTCGATTTCGCCCAGCAGGCCTGACCTTACAACATCAATCAGGCCCCACATGCCGCCGAAGCTGAGCTCAACTTGCATGAACCGCATCCAGGGCAGGGTGGGCCGCTTGCTTGACTTGGCCAGCAGACGACGCACGCGCCCACGGAAACGGTCGAGGCGCGCTGTCTCTGCGTTTGCCTTCCACGCAGCGCGCGTTTGCCCTGGCCCGCTGCTGGACAAACCGTATGTGTTTGGCTGAGAGAAGAAGCGCTGCTCTGTGATAATGCATGCGGGGATGTCCGCATCCGCCTCAAGCACGGCCAGTTCTAGTGTTTGATCGAGCACATGCACGGCAAGCATGCGGTGGCCTTGAACAACAGCACGCGACATGTCTGCCTCCACCACGTTGCGCCGCTGCCGCAGGGCGTCGAGCATGGCGGTGAGCAGGCGCGAACAGGGCCCGGCGAGCGCCTGCATGGACGGGTCGTTGAGGACGTGGCGCGAGAGGGCGCGGCACACGTTGAGTGCGGTGGGCAGCAGCGACTCAAACAGGTACTTGTCCAGCTTGGTGATGCTGCAATGCACGGAGGCGAGCGATTGAAGCTCAGTTGCCAGCGGTATGCACAGCATCTCCCACGTGTCGACGTTGTCGTTCCCGCCATCACCACTGCCATGGGCACCTTCCGCGCCCGCCCCATCGCTGGGCTCCAGCTCGGCCTCCAGAGACTCCTCAGTCAGGTACACGTCACGCATCAGGGTGAGCAGGCGGGCCTTGAGCGTGACGGGCAGCGCCGCCCCATTCACAAACGGCTGTACCAGCACTGGCAGGGGCACAAGCTTGGACACGAGCGTGCCAATCTTCGAGTTGGCGCGGGCGAGGGTGGCCAGCAGCGACAACAGCTGCTCAAAGTACGCGCACAGCCGCTCTTCCTTGCGAGAGAGCACAGAGCCAATGGTGTTGAGCGTTGGGATCGAGCCGTGCAGGTCCTGGCCAGCCTTGGTGTACGTGGCGACCAAATACGCAACAAAGTGCACCCCGGCAGTATGTGCCGGGTAGAGGTATGCCTTGTCCTCCTCGGCGCCCAGCAGCTTCTCGCCAATGGCCTCCTGCATGTCGCGCGACGGCGTGCCCGCGGGCGCAACCAGCGTCTCCAGCAGCTGCACAAAGGCCACGGTGCGGCAGCGGGGCTCCTGCATGAAGCAGGTGAGCAGCGGGTCGACGTTGCCCTCGCCAACGACGTGCTCCTCAATCAGCTCGGGCTGCCCATCGAAGATGCGGTGCAGCACGCGCTCGGCGTGGATGCCGTATGTGCACGCCTCGACGAAGAAGGCGATGTTGCGCGGGTGGCTCAGCAGCTCCTGGTTGTTTCTGTTGTCCCAGCAGAAGAAGGCAAGGAACTCAAAGCACGAGCCAAAGAACTCCTGCACGCGCTCGCTCTCCAGGGCCTTCTTGAAGGTGGCACCCGACAGCCGCTGCTGCACCAGGTTCAGCACGGCCTTGTATGCGCTGGCGTTACGCATCATCTCCTGCCGCCCATGCTGTGGCTCCACCACCACATCTGGCTGGTTCCAGGGCAGCGCTCCACGCCGGCCACCACCGCGTGTTGCTCCTGGTGCTGCTGCTCGTGCTGTTGTTGTTGTTGTTGTTGCTCCTGGTGCTGCTGCTGCTGCTGCTGCTGCTGTTGTTGTTGCTGCTGTTGCTGCTGTTATTGCTGCGGGGTTGTTGAGGAAGTCTGAGGCTGGCTTGTCGTTGACGGTGACGCACTCTGCGCACATCCACTGGATGTCATTGGTCAGGTTTCTGGCGACAGTGGGCAGGTCGTCGTTGTCCTGCTGCTTGAGGATGAGCATGAGCTCCTCCAAATGCTCCAGCGTGGCCTCGTCTCTGCTGTCGGAGATGACCACCACATTTGAGAGGCGCGCCAGCAGGCACCCCTTGATGTTGAAGTTGCGGAGGAGGAGGTTGAGCGCCGCAACGCGCAGGCCGTCGCTCGGGTACACGGTCAGGGCCAACAGCAGGTGTGTAGCCTGCTTGCGGGTGAAGCCCTGGTACTCGAGAAAGTGGTGGTTGTCGCCCGTCTGCTTGATGATGTCAATGTCAAGCAGGGAGCGAGTGCTCTGCTGCTGTTGCAGGTCTGCTCCACCTTCATCTCCCTGCTGCTGCTGCTGCTGCTGCTCTTGCTGTTGCTGGCGACGCTTGCGCCCCTTGCGCTTGTTCTGCTCGCACTCCTTCTTGTAGGCGTGCAGGAGTTGGGTGACAATGTCGTCCAGGTGCACGTCAACGCACGCATCGAGAATGCGGCAGAGCACCGTCTTTGCGCGCACGACGACGTCAAGGGCCGCGGTGGGCGTGAGGTCGTCCGTGTCACTCGGGTGCGAGCGCATCAGCAGCACCACCAGCCTGCGCGTCAGCTGCTGCCTTGCCTCGACGTCGTTGTACAGCCCCCTGTTCACCATGGCCAGGCACAGTCGCAGCACCTGTTCCGTGAGCACGTTGGCTTGCACCTCTGCCTGCTTGAGCTCGGCAATCTCAGGGCGCTTGCTGTCTGCACCGGAGTAGTAGCCTGTCGTGTACGAGAGCAGACCCTTCTGCGAGAGGTAGGCCTCCACCCAGTTGACCACCTCGTCCACGCGTAAGAGGCGATCTGCAACGGCCCTGAGCTTGGCGTGCGACTTGTGGTTGGCCAGGTCGTTCCAGCGCCGGTTGGAGTGGTCCACCTCGGGCAGGTCGTCGCCGTCAATGTACAGGTTGACGAGGAGCGTGCAGAAGCGCGCCTTGATGTGTGCTGGCAGGTTGGACTGCAGCACACCCATGATCATGGGGTAGGGCGCCCGCCGCGCGTCACGCAGCTCGTCCTGGCAGTTGCCCTCCAGGCACAGCTGGGCGTAGAGCTGGAGCATGGAGTCAAAGTACTCGAGGTGGTCCTGGTCCTTGAGGTACTCCTGCAGCGGCATGGTGACGACGCGCCACTGGTGGAAGGGCTTGCCTCGCGTGGGCACGCGCGTGGAGATGGTCATGTTTCCATCGCTGTCGATGGTGGTGACGGGCAGGATGTCCGCTGCGGGCGCGTCTGGGGCAAGGGTGAGCTCACGGATGATGTTCTGGATGGAGGGGATGGCCGAGCCGTCGACGGAGCAGAGGGAGGCGAGGAGGCCGAGGTACTGCTCGAGGTCGCTCATGGTGTGTGCTTCGTGGATGAGGGAGATGTAGAGGTTGACGGACCGCTTCGTGACGCGGTTGAGCAGGATGTGGTTGTTGCGCACAATGTTGTCCAGGGTGTCAGCAATGTGCCAGTGGATGTTGTCGATGCAGCTGATGAGCCGGCACTGGTTGACCATGTCGGTGAGGTAGGCGTCTGCCATGACCAGGCCCACGTGCACGTTGCCGTGGCACAGGTAGCTGATGAGGCGGTAGATGTCGCGGCACAGCTTGTTGAAGCGGCGGCACTTTGGCTGCGCCAGGCGCGTGCGCCAGCCCTTGCCCCAGTCCGCGCAGTGTGCGCCCTGGAAACGGCACGCTGACCACGGTCATGAGGGGCGTGTGCACCTGCAGGTCAAAGAGGATGTTTTGGTGCAGGGTGTTGGTACGGCCCACCTCGTCCTGCCCGTCCTCAATCTTGTCCTCGGAGCAGAACTGGATGAGCGCCTGGATGCTGTTTCGCGCGCGCTTGAAGAGCTCGCGTGCCGTGGGCTGCATACGTCCGAGAGCACCCGCTCCTCTGCCAGCTGGG
>NW_004754898.1:34381-46045 GCF_000188695.1 Salpingoeca rosetta | reverse complement strand
TCTGTGAGGACGTTCTTGAGCCGCACGTGGTCGGTCCACAGCACGGGCCTGCCGCCGCGGCGCTGGGTGTCCTCGAGCTCCACCTGCCAGATGGAGCTTGCGTCGTGGTAGTCGCCCGGTTGGTTGCCTGCCCCGATGGCGCGGAGACAGACGGTGTTGTCGTGGCCAAGGAAGTCATCCTCGTCGCCGTCGCCAATCTGCCGCGCAACGACGAGGAACCCGTTGGCCTCGTGGTGGTACAGGCGCACAAAGTCGCCGCCCTTGAGCACGTGGATGAAGGCCTCCCCAGAGACGTTGTAGGGGGCGAAGAGGCGGATGCGTATGCCGGATGTCTCGGACGGCCCGCAGGCGAGGAGGACCTTGGACTGGTCGAGGCTTGAGGAGGAGGTGAGGAAGGTGCGGTTTCCGTCGAGGATGAGCTCGTTCTGGAAGACGACCTGGTCGTTGAGGAGGACCGGGTCGCCGATGGCCCTGATCTTGAAGCGCGGCAGGAGGCGAAAGTGGCTGGCGCCGGCGCTGGTGGCATCGAGAGCCACGGAGTACACGCCGCCAACGGCGCGGGTCTGGCGCGTGATGCTGCGCTGGGTGCTGCGGTGGATGATGCGCACGACGTCGCCGTACTTGAGGCTGGCGCCCTCCGGCAGGTCCGTCACCGCCTTGATCTGGAAGATGCATGCCTGCTCAAAGTTTGGGATGGTGGTGGGTGCCGTGTCTGCCTTGGTAGAGGTGGCGTCAGCGGTGGAGGAGGAGGAGTAGGTTGCATTGGTGCTGTCGCCTTGCTGCTGTGTTGCTTTCTGGTGCTCTTGCTGTAGTTTGGTGGGTTGGAAGACGGAGATCTCCTTTGACGAGAGCAAGTCCACGCTCGCCACACCACCCGCACTCTGCACAAACAGTGACACAAAGTCACCGTTGCTCAGCGTGCTGCGGTCGACAATGTCGTCCGCCATCGTGTGTGTGTGTGTGTGTGTTGGGGTGGGTGCAGTGCAGTGTGTTGCTATGTGAATGTGCAGTGTGACGGGTTGGTGGGTGTGGGGAGTGTTTGCTGGGGGTGTTGGTTGGCTACGCAGCAAGTTGTGACATCATCCGAGTAGGACTTTATGCATCGAATCATTTGGGAAAATATTTAATGTCGGCAATGACGTCATTTCATTCCTCTTTTGCACACCTTTTGTTCACAGCTTTTGGAGATACTGCCTCTTGCCCCATTTCCTTTCGGGTTTCTTTTGTTACTTCGATGACGACGGTGGGCTCCGTGTGCCCCAGGTTGTTGTTGTTGTTGTTGTTGTTGTTGTTGTTGTTGTTGTTGTTGTTGTTGTTGTTGTTGTTGTTGTTGTTGTTGTTGTTGTTGTTGTTGTTGTTGTTGTTGTTGTTGTTGTTGTTGTTGTTGTTGTTGTTGTTGTTGTTGTTGTTGTTGTTGTTGTTGTTGTTGTTGTTGTTGTTGTTGTTGTTGTTGTTGTTGTTGTTGTTGTTGTTGTTGTTGTTGTTGTTGTTGTTGTTGTTGTTGTTGTTGTTGTTGTTGTTGTTGTTGTTGTTGTTGTTGTTGTTGTTTGTGTCTGTGTCTTGTGCGGCGATGCTTTGTTGGCCACTGTGTCTGGTGCGCGAAGGTCAACACTCCATTCCCGAGCTTTGCGCAAATCTAACAATGCCTAACTTGTTGCTGGTTCTCAACGTGTTGTCTGTCGTCCTCTCAGTCGACCAGCAGCAGTGGTATCGCAGAAGTTAGGATGAAGAAGCCTTGCCGGCGGCCTTTGGCTGGCGCAGCAGTCTCGCTTGCAGTTGCCCTGTTGCTCGTTTGTGCAGCTGCATCTGGTCAAGCAGCAGCCGATGCATTCAGGTGAGTGACAGTGTTGTTTGTGTTGTGTTGTTTTGTTTACACTGTAAGGTTGTTTACTTACACATCATTCGCCGTCATTTTCTTCGTCTGTGTTTTCGTTCATGATGTGATGTGTCAGGAAGCCACACATAAATACCTGACGGCTCACCACTCCACACATGTTTTTACTTGCTCTTGCTGCGTGCCTTGCGTGCGTGGGTTGTGGCACTGCCCGTCATGTGGTGGCGTGAGCATAGACACCGGCGCGCCAACGAAGTCAGTACATCAAGACCACGTTCGCAGTGTTTTGGTGTTGCGCGAATGAGCGCATCTCTTGCTGGTGTTGTGGATGCCTCGAAGTGACGCGCACACCTCGTTGAGCGCACAACACAACACAACACAACACAACACAACACAACACAGCGCAACAACTACAACTACAACTACAATACAACAGCACTCGTTCTCATTCTGACCTGCTTGTGGACCATTTCCAGCCCACTGCACCACCGAGGAACCCGACCACTACACCAACGCCCAATGGCGGGTTTACAGTGTACTGGGATGCCCCCGACTCCACCACGACCAACGGCGCCATCACGGGCTACGTCGTGCGCATCCGCCCCACCGCCCCGCAGCCACGGACGTGGGCATACGGCAACGTCACCCTCAACGCCACGGACGTAACCGTGTCTGCCGCTACCCTCTCGTACACCCTGGTTGATGAGCTTGCCTATCCATTCTCAGGCTACAGCGTCGGCATTGCTGCCCAAAACGCGCAAGGCCTCGGCCCCTTTGCCATGCTCTCCATTGACGCGTCCGGCATAGTCCCGCCCGGCCAGCCGCGCTCCGTGACGACCTCCCTGCCTGTTGTGGACCCGTCGACGTACCCGCCGAATGCTGACGAAATTATTGTTGGCTGGGCTGTGCCTGCGGGCATCTGGTTCCGCAATGCGCCCGTCCTCGGCTTTGACCTCGTGGCCACGCCCGTGCCGGGCAGCACCACGGACGAAGTGGTGACCGTTCGCTTTCCTGTGCAGTGGCAGGACGGCGACTCGCCCGATGAGCAGTTCACGGCGTCCATCACGGGCCTCACCCCAAACACGGAGTACGTGGTGCGCGTGTACACGATTGGCCTGGACGGTGACCGCAGTACGGGCTCGTTTATGACCACGGAGAAGACACGCCCACACCTGCCCACGGTTGCACCGACGGGCCTCAGCGTGGACGACACATCTGCCACTGCCTTCAACCTCTCCTGGAGCGCCATGAGCGCCAGCACACCGGGCAGCAACGGCGACATCGTGGGCTACCGGATCTACCACGTGCCCTCCGCCGACCGCGGCTGTACTAACATGGCCTGCCCGCCGCCATCTCCCTGCCAGGAGGAGCCAACCTGTGAGTTTGGCGAGTGTATGTACACCAACAAGCCCGACAACATCACGTGCGACGATGGCAACAAGGACACCATCCGTGATCACTGTGTGGCGGGCGCGTGCGTTGGGGAGCTCATCAACCAGCACATGGACCAAACACCTCCCGTCGTCCATTTGTACGTTAGGGTGTATGTCGTGTTACAGTTCAGGCATGAGGAGCTGTGCAGCAGTGGGTCTGCGAGTGCGTGTCTGGGTAGTTGTATGGGTGCGTGCATGATTACAGCAGTGTGTCTGGGTGTGTGTGCTTGTTCAGACCATCGAAATGCCACCACGATGACCGTCGCACCAACACCAACACTACCACCACCACCACCAACACCAACACCACCGCCACCACCAACACCAACACCACCGCCACCAACACCACCAACAACAACGACAACCAACATCGCCCTCCATGCCCATCATCGCCTCCACCCACCATCAGGTCCATGAGCTCGCAGTCGCACGGCGGCGGGTACATGCCGCGGCTCAGGCAGTTCTTCTATCCGTCGTGGAGCGGCAGCACCATCTACCGCCATGACCGCGACGGCACCTACCTGTACACGTTCAGCGTCAGCGGCACGTCCAACATCATGCAGCTGTGGGGCGAACCAGACTCGCTGTACTACTACACCGCCAACTGGAACAACCAATACTGTCGCAAGATTGGGCCCTTCCCGAGCACGAGTGTCGTTTGGACTTACACCCCGCAGCCAGCGACCACGGTTGGTGGCGTTGCAACGGACAGCAAGTATGCGTACTGCATCCAGAACAGCCGCTCAACTGTGCACGTGGTCGACAAGATGACCGGGGCGTTCGTGCGCACGTTTGACCTGACTGGTGGCGGCATCGGTAGTCTCTACGGCGCGTTTGCTGTTGCCAACGACAAGGTCTATTACGGCACTGGCCAGTACTTCTACCGCCACAACCTGGCAGACGGCAGCTTTGATGGCTTCAGGTGTGTGTTTGTGGTTGCTGTTTTATCTGTGTGTGTGTGTGTGTGTGTGTGTGTGTGTGTGTGTTTGTGGTTGGCGTGTTCGTGGTATGTGCGTGTGTGTTTGCTTGGGTATGTGCGTGTGTTTATGTTTAGTTGGGTATGTGTGTGTGTGTGTGCTGCCCGCGTGCACATACTTGCAGGGGCTTACTGCTGTTTAACGTGTTGGTTTGTGTATGCATACGATGCACGACATTAGGTGCTTGTATCTCATACACGTGTTCTTGCTTTCGTGGCACCTGTGTACATCGCAGATTCCAGACACGTGAGACAATTTACAGCATGGCATTCACTGGTCAGCACCTCTGCGTCAGTCAGAACAACGACAACGTCAACTGCTACCAGGTACATCAATGCTCTTATGTGCGTGTGTGTGTTTGTGTGTGTTTATGTGTTTGTGTGTGTTTATGCTTGTGTGTGTTTATGTGCGTGTGTGTGTTTGTGTGTGTTTGTGTGTTTGCGTGTGTTTGTGTGTTTGTGTGTGTTTGTGTGCGTGTTGCGTATGTGCATACCGTGTTGCTCGCATGTGCGTGTTTGCCTTGACACTGGTGGGCTGTTACAACGATCCAAAAGCCACTTGTGTGTGTTGGAGCATTACTGACACATGCACCACCACTCGACATGAACAGGTGTTGTCGCATAACATCTGGCACAGCGATGATGAGCCCGCAGTCCTTGACACGGTGTCCACGTTCCAGTCGCGCTCCATGAACACGCGGTCGTACGGCGGCGGGTACATGCCGATGCTTCGCCAGTACTGGTACCCGTCGTGGAGTGGCAGCACCATCTACCGTTACGACGTGCAGGGTCGCTCGTTTGGGCTGTCAACATTTACGTCTGTGAACGGCGTTCGCCCCATCCGCCAGGTGTGGGGATCGCCCGACTCGCCCCACTACTACCTGGCAGCCAGCAACTACATCTACAAGGCGACGTGGCCGCAGAACCAGCTGGTGTGGTCGTACAACCTGGGCACGACGGCTGGCGGCGTCACCACGCACGGCGCCAGCGTGTACGCAATGAAGGCGTCAGGATCTACCGTATATGTGCTGCGTGCCCGTGATGGCGTGTTGGAGCGATCGTTTGATCTCGACACGACGAGTGGCAGCAGCTTCAGCACTATGTATGGCAGCCTCGTCGCCGTCCAGGGCAAGCTGTACCACGCACACGGCTCCACGCGCAGGTTTTACAGGTAGGCACGGCGACGGGCACATAGAGGAGAGGGGAGAAGGGTATGTGCGTGTCAGTGTGTTTGTTGATTGTGTGAGTGTCTGGCTTTCTGTCGCTTGTTGTTTGTGGTGTTGTTTGCGTCAACGGCCGAAAACCTCTCGTCGCCACAATGTTATGCAAACAAACACACATACACGCACTCACACACTGACACAGGTACGATCTGGACACGGGTGCCTACGATGGCATGTTTTTCAACGTGGCCTACAACATCTACACGATGGCGTTCAACGGGCGGGACATCTGCGTGAGTGACGGCGACTCAAACGTGCGCTGCTACCAGATTCTGGAGCGAAACGTGTACGACAACCCTACACGCGGCAGCCCACCGCTGATCGTCGGCTCAAAGATCCTCAACGCGTACATGAACGCACAGCTCTCTGACCTTCTGCCGTCGTCGCACTACTTTGCTCGCTGCTATTCCGGCACCGTCGATGGCTGGAGCTCAGCGACCTTCCACAGCCGCTGCGACAACAAGGGCCCCACGCTTACCATTGGTCGCAACAGGGACACGGGCCGAGTGTTTGGCGGCTTTACTCACGTCGCTTGGACCAGCAGCTCAACGTACGTGGGGTGGGTGGGCACACGTATTTCGGACGTTGTGCTGGTGCATTCATGTGTGTGTGTGTGTGTGTGTGTGTGTGCGTTGATGACGATGTCGTGGAGTCGATGATGATGATGATGATGATGATGATGGTGATGATGATGATGATGATGATGATGATGGTAATGATGATGATGATGATGATGATGATGATGATGATGATGGTGGTGGTGATGGTAATGATGATGGTGATGATGGTAATGATGATGATGATGATGATGATGGTGGTGGTGGTGGTGGTGGTGATGCCTTGCACATCTTCAGCGTCTTGTTTCACACTCCCACATGATCGCACACCCTGTGAATATGCGGTTGTCACTCGACAGGTACCGCACGGACTATTTGGCCTTCCTCTTCCGCTTCAATGGCGAACAAGTTGAGCGCACGGATCAGGACCTCTCGTCTCCCGGCAACGCCGTGTACCACAGGAACTCCTACTGCCCGACATTCGGTGAGGTGCAGGGGGGGGGGGGGGAAGGCAGGGACGGGGGGAGGGGGTCAACAGCCGGATACCGCCCAGAGCACGTCAAGAAGTGGTGTGCTGCTTATGATTGACAGAGTGACATGACACAGTGACATGTTTTCCTACTAACACACACACGCACACGCACACGTACACACACACACACACACACACACACACACAAACACACAAACACACACTCACACATAACCAACCAACCAACCAAATAGGCGGTGGACACGACCTTCGCTTCTACTCCAACTGCCAGCGCGTGTCTTTCAATCCCTCCAGCTATCGAATTGATAGTGGTGGCTATTCCAACTCCTGGGCTGGCGGCTCAAGCAACATCTATGTCGATGAGATTGAGGTGTTTTCCATCACCGGAGACTCGTACGATCCGTGTGATGGTGTTGTATGCCAAACGAACCCGTGCACCCCCACCAACGTGTGCCAACTTGGTGTGTGCGTGCCCACGACCATCCCCGACGGCACCCCCTGCGACGATGGCGACACCACGACGGCGTTTGACGCGTGTGTCGCTGGCCAGTGCGTGGGTGCTGCGCGCTACTCCAACACGTCCTCCTTCACCCTCGACGACCTCCACCCCGGACGCACCTACGCCGTGCAGGTGCAGGCGTACACAAGCATTGGCGGTGGCCCCCTCAGCGATGCCGTTCACAGCACCACACGCGAGGCGCCACCAACATCGGGTCCCGTGGATGTTGCAGCACGCCTCATCTCTGCCAGGGCCATGGAAGTGACGTGGGCAGAACCGCCGCTGCCCACACACCAAGGGCGCTTGCTGGGATACCAGGTGCAGCTGCGTGGTGTTTTGTGTGTGTGTGTGCTTGCTCGTGTGTGTGTGTATGTGCTTACTCGTGTGTTTGTGTGTGTGTGTTGGTGTGTGTGTATGTGCGTATGTGTGTGTGTTTGTACTTGTTAGTGTTCATTGGCGTGTGTGTGTGTGTGTGGGTGTGTGTGCGGGCTGGTGTGCCTGCTTGTCTCCTCGTGCAATCATCAATCATCACCAGCACGAGCAGTACCACCGCCACCAACATATTGCCTTACTGACCACGATGCGTGCGCACCCCTTCTTCACCACGGCCATCGTCATCACCGCCAGGTGTTTGTCCAGTCTGCCGACCGTCCGGCCGAATTGGTGGCCACCCTCAACTACTTCACCTTCACCGTCACGAACTTGCAGCCGTACAGCAACCACACCATCTTCGTCACCACCTACAACAGCGCTGGCGCCTCTCCGCCCTCTCAAAGCATCACCGTTCAGACGCCAGAGGCGCCGCCCGGCCCGCCGTCCAACGTGCAGGCTGATGAGGAGCTGTCTGACAACGGCGAAGTGATAACCATCAGCTGGCAGCCGCCGTACGAACCCAACGGCGTCGTTACCAAGTACACCGTCTACTACCAGAAGTGAGCGATCTTGGTGGTGGTGTATGTGTGTGTGTGCGTGTGGGCGTGTGTGTGTGTGTGTTTGTGACGATTTCGCGCTTGGATGCACTCTGTACGCCATGCTCACACGTGACTATTCCCCTCTTCTTTGAACCATCGTTGTCCCTTCAGGCTTGGTGCCACGTGGAACTCTGTGACCACGTCCAGTGGCAGCCAGCAGTCGGTTGAGATTGATGGCCTGGACCCCATCTCCACCTATCTTGTGCAAGTGTCTGCGTGGACGTCAGCTGGCGAGGGCGAGCGCAGCAACACCATCGCGCCCACCACCGGTCAGGGCATTCCCCGCACACCGCCTGACAACGTCAACGCCAACGCACTCAACAAAACGGCCATCAAGGTGCTGTGGTGGTGTGTGTGTGAATGTGTGTGTATGTTAATACTACTGTCTGCGCCCACTACCTCGCTTGCCAACAACACCACTGCCTGGCTAACCCATCCCCTGCCATCACACGCCCATCAGGTGACGTATGAGCTGCCGCCGTCGGATGAGGGCGAAGTCATCGCGTACAGCATCTACTTCATGCCAGGTGCGCTGGCGCATGATCGCTGCGATGAAGATGAGTGCTGAAAGCAAGGGGAAGGGAGAGAAGATGAATGCGTGCATGTGTGTATGAGTGTGTGTGTGTGGGTGTACTGTGTACTGTGTGTGTGTGTACGTGTGTTTGTGCGTGTGTGTGTGTGTGCAGACGTAATGCGCTTGTCTTGGTATGCTTGTGGGCAAAGCATTCACACCAACTCTCACATCCCACCATTTCGCATCGATGCAGAGTTGCGGCCGCAATCGTGTGATGACCTTTCCTGCGCAGCGCGCAGTCAGTGCCATCAGGAGGGCGAGTGCATCTACGATCCATATGTGAGATTATGTTTGAACGCTGTGTTGGCATGAACGCGTGCGTGTGTGTGTATGTGTGTGTATGTGTGTGGGTGTGCGTGTGTGTGTGCGTGTGTGTGCGCGTGTGTGTGTGTTGGTTGGATGTGCGCACACGTGGATATGTACATGTGTGTACACACGTCTGTGTGAACATGTTCACACACGCACAAACACAAACACGCCATCTCACGTCTTGTGCTTGCGTGTCCACTCACACCCCCTTCCTGCTCTGACAATTTGTTTAGTATGGGCCAATGTGCACGCAGCCGGTGAAACTCGATGGAGCCCCTTGTAACGATGGCGACGACACGTGAGTGTTGAGATTAGGGTGAGGTGTGGGTAAATGTGCGTGTGTGTGTGTGTGTGTGAGTGAGTGTGTGGGTGGGTGGGTGCGGGTGAGGATCAACGACGAGGGTGCTGTTGTGTGAGGTTCTCATTTCGATGCTGGTACTGACATGCAGGTCCACACACACACACACACACACACACACACACACACACACACACACACACACACACACACACACACACACACATACATACACACACACACACGCCTCATTTGCCCGTGACTGCAGTACGCAGCTCGACGTGTGTGTGGCGGGTGTGTGCCGGGGTGGCCTGCCCATCGCCACGCCACTGGACACGGTTGCACTCAACTACTCGGGATCGTTCCCCTCGAGCTCTTACGGAATGGCGTACAGTCCACGACGACATGAGTGGTGGTTCCCCATTTACACCACCACCTCAAACCCGGGGACAACCGTGCACAGGTGCGCATGCAGATAGACTCGTTGCATTTGCACGTGGTGTGCGTGTGCCTGATGTGCGTGGTGTGTGTGTGTGTGTGCGTGTTGTGCATTATTTGCATGTATGTTGTGTATGTCGTTACAGTGAGATTGAAATGGATGATGGTGATCGTTGTGGGAAGCCGTTATCCCAACGCGCTGCAATTGTTTCACATGCTCATGTCCCACGCGGATTCCTGCGGACTCCCCAATGTGTGCATGTGTGTGTGTGCATGTGTGTGCGTGTGTGTGTGTGCGTGGTCGTGTTCACGTCTGTTCAGATACGCTGCGACGGATTTGTCGACACGGATCGGCTCATTTCGCATTCCCATCGCATATGTGAGTGACGCGGGAGCCAGTAGTGGTAGCATTGCAGACTGCTTTGAGCCTGATTTGCGGTGGGGTGGTTCATGGAGTGGAATTGTCGTGCACCTCGCCTTGCTGGTTACAGTTGCATTTCCCTGACATGTGTTGTTCTCGAATGCATGTATCCCACCTGCTATATCCCACCTGCTATATCCCACCTGCTGTCTTCCAACACACAGGTGTTTCAGATCTGGCCGCACATTGACGACACGTACCTCGTCAGCACGTACTCGCAAAATCGCGTCTACCGCTTCGGGCCATTCCCACTGAGCACGGTGAGCGCATGTATGTGTGAGGAAATTGTTGGGGATGTGTGTGAATGTTCATGTGTGTGTGTGTGGTGTGTGTGTGTGTGTGGGTTCATACTTGTGAGAAGGATGAGGGTGCGCAACTCGTTGTGTGACTGTGGGTGCGAGCGTATGAACGTGTGCATGTGCTCTTCAACAAGCATGCTCCAACACGATGCCCTGTTCCTCACGCCGCATCACACCGTATCATGTCGCATGGCATCACAGCAAATCTGGAACTACAACTTTGGGACAACGGTGGGCGGTGTTGCCATGTACGACGGCGCTGTCTACGCCATGCAGAGCAACAGCCTCAACATTCGCGTGCTCGACTGGGAAACTGGCGCATATCAACGCGCATTCACGTACGTCGATGTGGTGGTGTATCGGTGTCCGCAAGGACGCATACACGCATTGTTCGTGTGTGTGCGTGTGCATGACGAGTTAGACGTGCGTCTGCAAGGCCTTATATGTGGTGCTACAAGTCCGCAGTAACATTGTGTATGCTTCTGTGTCGTCCTGTGCATTGACTCTCACGGCCTGCCATCATTTCCTTCTCCACTGCACCGTTGCCACATATCGCCCAATCTACAGCCTGAAGAGCTCCCCACAGACCTTCTCCAACATGTACGGCACATTCGCCGTCGCCAACGGGAAAATCTTTGCCGGAGACTACGATGATACCAATATGTACAGGTGCGGGTGACAAAGTACAGTTTGCTGTGCGCGTGGCATACCTGCTGATGGCGCTGCTGGGTGCTATCGGATGTGCTTTTTGGTGTTGGTCTAGGTGAGGCTTGTTGTTATGCTCCTGCTCCGTGCCCTCCGTGGTCATCACACAAAGTTCGGGTCTTTGTCGCAATGGCCTTCCGATGTCTTCAGGTATGACCTTGCAACGGAGACCTACGACAACGTGTTTTGGACGACGAGCACCAGCACGCGCAAGCTGGCGTTTGACGGGCAGAACATCTGCACCAGCACCACATCAACGCCCGTGGAGTGCTGGCAAGGTCAGAATAACCGGGCCGGGGGGGGGGTTTGAGTGTGTGTGCTTGTGTGTGTGTGTGTGTTGGTGTGTGTGTGTGTGTGTTGGTGTGCGTGAGTGTATTGATCACTCCTATATACATGACCATTGGCAACCAAGTTGTAGACGTAATACGATTGTATGCGAAGGGGATCTTCCTCACTTACTCTACTCTACGGTGGGGGGTGGGAGGGGAGCTGGCTTTACGTTCCGCTTAGAGAATAATAGTTCAGTTATAGGGTCGAAGTGGGCAAATTTGCTATAGCCGGCGGTACGAACAGAAGAGTGCAAAAAAGAAAAGAATACGTGCGGTAGCCCCGTGCAGGAGATAGTGTCATCGTT